>NC_134462.1:125845017-126121316 GCF_047948215.1 Lycorma delicatula
ATGGAATGATACCATCTTTTTTTTCATCAAAAAATTCTAGTTTCGAATTCTAGCCTTGGCATTATTTCATTCGCTAAAATAAATTATTTTTTTTAATGAAAAAAAGAAAACATACGTTTAAATTTGTAGTCTTTTTAGAATAAATTTTATTTGCTTGCATCTGTTGGAAAATCAACGGGTAATGATAAATGATGAATATTAGTGGTAAGTTAATACAAAACAATCATTTTTTAAACATTATCTTTAATGGGATGATTTAAATTATAACTTGATTTAACTATTATAACTTGGTTTAATAGTTTTCCTGTACAAATTGGGAATAACAGAGTTCAGTTCAAAACACAGGACATTCGGGGAACCAAAATTCCTAACTTTAAAAATATGCTACAAAAATAATGACTTCAATGGGCTTCAATTTTGAGATCTAATTATTAACACAGTTCATATAAATTTGTTACCAAAAGTAAGACTTAATTAGTAAGAAAAAAAAAACATGGATGAATTTTTTAATGCAGAACTGACTGCAAATATTATATATTTTGTTGGGCAAATATTAATAAAAATTTGAATATCGCATATGACGAAGGACGAAGACCTGTCCATAGCGCTTCCAGTTGGGACAGCCCTTACCGAGTTCGCCGACGATTTGGCACTCGTGGTGAAAGTCAGAACAGACGGTGATGGACCTGGGAACGAAGTGATAAACACTTCGCGACTGCAGGAGATTGGGCTTCAGCTTTTGCCGGAGAAGATCCAATCGGTCGTATTCTCGGGTAGGCGTAAGCTGATCCCGATTTCATTTCGGATCGGTACAATTGCAGTCTACCCTACTCATGCTGTGCCCGATTTCATTTCGGATCGGTACAATTGCAGTCTACCCTACTCATGCTGTGAAATACTTCGGGGTGAGGATAGACAGGATCACCACATTTAAGAGACACGTGTTGCTTAAAGCAGAAAAAACGGCTGTCACGATCGATCAGATACTGGCCAACATCGGGGGTCTTCGCACATCGAAACGGCGAACGGATCACAATCGAAATCGCCGGCATAGTGGTCGGACTTGCAGCCCTGGTTCTCCTCTTTCTGAAGAAGAAGATGTACAGGAGAGTGGGTAAGACAGATGCGGAGGCATCGCTTGTGGCAAGAGCCACAAGCAAGAGCAATTGAGCTCTTGAGTGGCAAGAGCGATGGGATCAGTCGACGAAAAGCAGATGGATCTACAAACTGATCCCGGTCTCCAGAGGTGGTTGTGCTGAAAACACGGAGAACGTAGGTATGAGATGAACCGGTTCATTATCGGCCACGAATGTTTCAAGGCATTATTGTGCGCGCGGACGCTGAGACCCTCCACGGATTAAATCCTCCACTGCGATTACTGCGGGGAGGAGAACAATGCGGAATATATGGTGTTTGTGTTGGATCGGTTCCTGCAACGTAGAGAATCATGTAGTAGAAAATTCGGCGTGGTCACCTCAGAGAACATCATTAGCACTAAGCTTCAGACCGAATGATCGTGGCAGACGGTGTCCACGATGCAGGTTAAGATCATCTAAACCGAGTTGGCGGAAGATGTACAAGGGTGAAATACTATCTTCGAGTCTCCCTTGGACAGGTTACCGGCCCCAAGAGGTCGAAGTTTTAAAAAACCAAGGATCCCGACAAGTGAAGGCGTAGGGCCAGCAATGGAGATGTTGGTGGATAAAAGACACATGGGGTTACTGTGATAATACCGTAAGGTGGGCCCAGCATCCGATGTTGTAGAGAAGGAGGGGTTTTTAATGGGTAGGCTGCAAGGGAGAGTTCCACACTACTATTGGGCATGAGACGACATGGTGCCTATAAAAGTTTTTCCTTCTTTCGACATAAAAATAAATTTTTAAGAAGGATTTATCGCGTAACTCATAGACATCATATGGGTAAGCATTTATCCTAAATCTTATGAAAAATTTCTTCTATAGTTACAACTGCACGGTTATCATAACTTGCATGTCATCCAGACTTATCTGAATAAATATGATTTTAATTTAATTTTACAGTCATTGATAGTAGTAATATATGGGATGACCGTAATTGAAAAACCTCTGATCGAATACACCAAATCTAATCACGAGACGATTGAGGTAATAAGTAACCTGATAGAGTTCCTGAGGAAATATTAGTTCTCCAAATTGCTATAAAGTAGATTCTCTGAACTTATCGTTCATAATTGAGAATTAAACAGTGTCTAAGGGCGAAACTTATATACCGTTCAATACCAGTTAAATTTAGTTGATGAAAAAAACTTTTTATAATAAATTTATCGTTATATTCTAGTCCTGTATTTGTCGTTTTGGGACACAGGACAAAAAAAAGCACTGACGAAAAGGTTGGGAAACATTGCACAGGATTCAATAATGCGTAACACTTCGCTCAAGGCGTCGATACGTTGATTACTAATGACATATCAACAGTGTTATGAGTATTATGAAGAAATTTAGTTATCACACCTTGCGAGAGACATCAAAGACCGTATAATCTGGTCAGGACGGATATAGAATTATAAGATTCCCACTGTCCCTATCGTTGTGTGTTATATATAACGTATATTGGGTCTGAAAGGTTAAAGACCGAAATATCTCGAGTTTTGATGATTTAATAACAGTATATATCTTGTGCTGCATTTCATGGGCAAACATTTTCATTACCCATATAACGTGACGCGTACATACAGAATATACGTACACTGTCCCTACCTATTCGCCGAACGGTGAAAATGATTTTTTTGTTAATTCTCATACCGATTTTTTTTGTCTAAACATTTTTCAACATAATAGACTACCGCGAAAAGTAGCAGCATCTATTTAAACAAGGTTTATTTCAAGCGGATTAATAGAAAAAAATTTTACGCCCGGAAAAACATACAAAAATATACATAAAGGTCAAATATATTACCTCCTTTTATGATCTTGGTTAATAATAAAAAAGGAAATAAAACTTTTAATAAGTCTCAACAAAACCAAGAGGTAATGTTCATAAAATAAGGTAAAAAAAAATATATATATATAATTTTATAAATATAGGTTTTCCTGAAGTAGAAAAATATTAATTTTTCTTGTTATTTATAATCTCATATAATTTAAAATATCGGAATGACAAAAAAGAGAAAATAATAAAATAAATATTGTTTTTCCGTTCAAATGAATAATATATCATGCTACGAAAAAACTGCCTATATTACTTTATTTTGTATTATTAGTAACATATAAAATCCACCTAAACTGTTGAAAACAGCAATTGAATGAATTATTTGTTTAAAACTTAACTACTGGAGCGTGTTTCATTACTGAAAGGTTAGAGCTCAATTACAAGTCAAGTGTACAACTTGAATTTGAAAGCTAAAAAAAAAATCTTCTGTCGGTTATTATTTTCATGCTAAACAAATAACATCTAACTTTCTTTCTGTAATAATAAAATATAATAAACCGAAATTTTAATAGTTTTAATGAAGTAAGGGATTTGTAAGAAAATATCTATTTATTATCAATAAAGCAAAAATTTTGTAATTTTTTGTTTCCTCTTTAAAATATGAATATTTCATATTTTGTACATTTCTGGTTCAAGAAAGAGATACATTTATCTTCCTCTTATATTTTATTAATTCCTTAACTTTTTACTTTACCTGCAATTATCTTTTAAAATACGAAATTCGTTTCTCTTCGTATCTTGACGATTTTAGTCTCGATTCCAATAATAATGCAATAATAAAAAGAATTACAAAAATTAAAAACACAACTGCCAAAAGATAAAAATTTTTATAAAATAAAATAATGGGTGACCCAATCAACTTTCAAACAGTTTTAATTTGCTTAAATATATTTTCATGTTGTAGAAATACCAAACATATAAAATTGTCTAATCATTAAGTTTTTACCAGGTCTTATATCGATAAGAAAATTTTGTCTAACAAAAATATTTAACTGCAATAGGGGAGCTCTTTAATATAGAATAATTACTAATCAGAGCTGTTTAATATCGACCAATTACTATTCAGAGCCGACTGCATTAAAATATATTCTTTGAAGGACAAAATTTTCTTATCGATGTAAGAATTTAATCATTAATAATTATTAATGTAAGAATTTAATCATTTAATTATGATGGTCAGAATTTAATCATTAGATAAATCCCTGCTATTTCTACAACATGAAAATATATTTAAGCAAATTAAAACTGTTTGAAAGTTGATTGGGTCACCCATTATGTTTTTTTTTTTTTTTTACTTTTAAGGCCGCAAAGGACCACTTTAGTCAGAATAATCAAGTCTTTTTTGCCGATCTTTTGGCCTTTAAGTTCTTAGCTTTTACTTTCTCCCAATATTTAGTCATTCTTAATGATCTTGCTTTACAATCCTCTTCTGAATAAACCCTTTTTGTATAATTAAAAGTTCTTACTTTTAAGTCGGTATTCGGATCTTTAATAACAAATTTTAATTTTTCGGATTTATTAAGTAAATCTTCGTAAGTCAAATTTAATTCTTGCATGTCTTCTTTAATTTCTTTGATCCATAATGGCGGATTTTTTAAAGACCAAAATCGATCGATAATTCTCTTAGTAATCCTATCCTGCCGTAATTTTAACAAGCGTGCGCAGAAAGAAATTCGCTTCTTTTTCGTAGTATCAATTAAGGATACCAAGTTTTCGTACAGAAATTTATTAGGCGATAATCTGTACTGATTTTCGTGTTTATATTTTTTGTTTATGCAGGTTCTAAGAATCCTGCGTTCAACTTTAAGCAAAGGTTCAATCCTATTTTTCTGATTTAATCTAAATAAAGTCTCGTTCGTGTAAGTAATTAACGGTTTAACCATAGTTTTGTAAGTCTAATTTTAGTGTTAATCGAGAGCGATTTTTTGTTGTAAGTATTTTTGGTTACTTGTAGCACTTTAGATAATTTATTAAGTCTTTCAGTCCAATTTTTTTTCACCCATTATTTTATTTAATTAAATACATTTTTTTTTATTATAACGACACAGCAACTTTACAATCTGTTCAACAAGATAATTGAACAATAAGTAAATAAGATCTATTTGAACTAACATTAAGTAGCCACAGACCCAGCGGCTACTTAATGAAATAGAAGAGCAATCCGTACGGCCAGATAAAGTCACCTAACTGAAACGATAAGGCAAACCAAGAATATTGTTCCTCAGAAACCCAAGAACAGAACTGAAACCCTTAAAATTTCCGACAACAAAGAAATAAGGAGTTCAAAAATTAATATATTCGGGAGAAATCATAATACCGAATTATAACTTAAAAAAATGGGATGAAGAATAGAGTAAGAAAAATGGAAACCTCCTATCATCTCACGATGAACATTTGCAATCAAACATTTCTGTCATATAACTTTAAATTGAAACATTATAAAACTGCAGTCCTACCAGAAGAACTGTATGGGACAGAATTTCAGCAGTTTTTTTAATAATAAGAAATAGCAAAAGTAGAAAAAAGAATTTTAAGAAAAATTTACGAACCAAAATACGAAGATTGAATTTACAGATTGAATAAAAGAAATTCACAAATTTACAGAAAAAATAGGGACTTAATCACGAAAAGAAGATTATAGTTTTTAGACATTTATGTAAAATGAACAACCAAAGATTGAGAAAACAGATATTTAATTTCTATATAAACAGAGCCACCACCAAGACCACCTGGTTTAAAGAAACAGATATATATAAAAACATTAAACATTTCTAAAGATCTGTGTAAGGACATAGATAAATTTAGAAAAGTGATTCGAAAATCTAAGTTTCCAGAAGGAAAGAAAACGAAGATTATTAACTAAAATATAGGGACGAAAGAAAGGCGACAACAGAACAAAAGAATAAAAACCTTCTGGGAAAAGAAAAGAAGTAAAAATTAATCAAACGTGATTCATAGTGGTCGAAACAAAAAGAAAAAAGAACCAAAAGGGTCCAAAGAGTATAAAAAGTGTCACCTCAACTGAGGTTAAAAATGCAATTATGAGAATAATCATCTACTAGATATTAGTCTGACAGATTATTATAGTGTGATAAATTTAAACGATCAGTATTACAAAAAACGATACAACACAACAATCCTAAGAATATTCATAGATTAAACAGCTGTGTGAAAAAAAGTTTATCTAAAGTTCTGCATTAAAAGGGGTAAAAAAAAAATTTGAATCCACAATATTATTAATAAAAAATTTGATTTTTTCCACTTTAGAAAAACGTTTCAGAGAATTTTTTTATAAACGTATAAATGAACATTTGTTTGTCGTAGTAAAATCATATATATATATATATACACACCGATGTCCCACGAAGAGGTATCCGTTTTTTTTAGTATCATTCGCTCATTCCCCCCCCCCACACAAAATATTAAATCTTTACAGCCCTTTGAACGAATGTTCTTAAACATGTCCTGTGAAAATTTCAACCTTCTACAATTTATAGAAACAAAATGGCGGCTTTCAAATAAAAACATCCATTTTCAGATAACTCACAGTTTTTATACGTTACAAAATAGCTGATAAAAATGATTATAAGTAGACTAATCTAACTGTCTTTAATTATTTTAGTTCTAATTATCATCTTTTTTTAATCATTTTTACCAGCTATTTTTTAATGATAAAAAAATTTTGTTTTGTTTTGAATAAAAACATCGAAAAAATTCGATGTTTTTATTTGAAAACCGCCATTTTCTTTCTATAAATACTAGAAAGTTGATATTTTCAAAGTAGATTTTTGAAACCTTCGTTAGAAGGTCTGTAAAGTTTCAATAGAATCAGTGGGGGAATGTGGGACTGATACTAAATCAAAAGCTTATACCTATTCGTTTGATACACTGATAAAAAAAATGTTTGGGAGATAATATAATTAAACTGCGAAGGAGTTAGTTCGTAATTTTCATGTTTGATTGTTAAAATATTAAGTAATTTTTATCGCTGAATAGATCTACATTGTTAAGGAAGTGTTCGGTAAACAAAATTCACTAAAAAATTCCAAAGTTGTAGTCAAATAAATATATAGTTAATAAATTAAAACTGAAATGTGGAAAAATGACAACGTTATTTAAATCCTTGAGAGTGTCTGCTTAATGGATTTTGTTTATTATTTATAAGTAACTTAATACCAGGTAAAATTATTTTGAAATAACGGTTTTTAATAATTAACGAACAGTTTTACTTCAAAATCACCTCTCAAGTTATCTTTTTTTTTTTTAGAATTGAATAATTAATTTTAAATGGAAAATACTACTTGGTCATTATTTAAAGGATAACGAAACAACCAGAACCGTGATGAAAAAAGTAATTAGTACAATGATGAATGAGTTTTATTTTAGCTACCTACTCAATTTGTTAATTACTGGTTTGTATTTTCCAATATTTCTCTCCCCTACGAGTTTTAACGATCATCAGTTGACTTTTCATTGATTTAGATCCTTGAAATAAACCTGATATTTTTTTTTGTATTATTACCATAAATAAATAAATATTGGCTAATGTGGTTTAAATTTTGAATTAAAATACTCGTATAATGCGCTAGGAAAAATGTGCTTTCTCATTCTTTTACTAGCCAATTAGAAGAGAGTTTTCTCCAACAAGCTGGTTAAGTTTTGTTTTCAAAATTACGATGTCAAAATTAATATTTTTCGATAGAACAATTGAGATAGACAGAACAAATAAATACAAACAATTAATTGTTAATAATACACTATATTTAGTCGGAGACTCCTTACAAAGGTCAACAGGTGACAAATCAATACCCCAAGGGTTATCAGAACTAAGTATAGTCTACTATGCGTTTTATTTTATATTTTTCATGCGATAAAACAAATTTATACCGGGGGTCATCGAAAAAGGTTGCAGCAATAAGAAAAAGGTAAAGGAAATGGAATAGCAAAATAATCGGGATAATAAGTTTTTTTTTTGACGTGACCAGCCATGACCTTGATCTGGTGTGCACAACGGCATAACGCTTCTGCGCCACTGTCAGTCACTGCATGGCGACAGTTCAGCAGAAAGCACAGTGCGTTTTGTGTTTGGCGGAGTATAAATTAGTTACTCACCGGGTTGGTCTAGTGGTGAATGCATCTTCCCCAATCAGCTGATTTGGAAGTCGAGAGTTCCAGCGTTCAAGTCCTAGTAAAGTCAGTTATTTTTACACGGATTTGAATACTAGATCGTGGATACTGGTGTTTGGGTTTCAATTAACCACACACCTCAAGAATGGTCGAACTGAGACTGTACAAGATTACTCTTCATTTACACTCATACGTATCATCCTCATTCATCCTTTGAAGTATTATCTTAACAGTAATTATCGGAGGCAAAACAGGAAAAAAAAAAAAATAAGTTATATATAACTGTTCTAAGGACTTTCCGGCGTGTTTATAGTAATGATTTCCCTCGTGCAAACAATATTAGACGATGGTACCAGCAGTTTAAGGAATCTGGCAACGCGGAAGTGAAAAAGTCTACCGGACGGCCCAAAATGAGTGACGAAACAGATAAGTGCACACACCAAAGTTGTTTAAGAGGTTCTAAAAAATTAATTTCTAATCGAATTTTACAATTAGGAATTCCAAAGACTTTAAAATCTGTTAACAAACGTTTACGCTTACAGAATTCAGCTTAAACATCAAATAAAACCTACGATCGTGATAAACGTGTTGAATTCGCAAGTAAATTGCTTAAATGGTTATTTTTTACCCTACCTCTCGCAACCAGACCCCAATTAAGCTTGAACACGGTTCCGGGAGGTTCTAGTCGCCAGACGAGGAAAATGCCAGGCCCGTCTATGCCGTTCCCGGCCTCCATTACCCAGCAACCGGGACTCGGTCTTTTGTGCTTCGCCTCTAACGGGGACACCCTCGGAGGAACGGTCCCGCCGGGACTCAGTCTTTTAGCTCAGGGGCTTGAGAGTCCCCGCACTTCATCACCACCATCCATCTCTAAGCACCGGCGAACGTCAATTCCGTACGGAGCTCTCCCTCACCCCCTCGATTCCCGATATTTCAGTTGCAGTATCCCGGCACAAATCCCGTCAGTGTCGAAGCACCGAACTTTGCAGCATTGTTCCAACGATGGTCCCCACCTCGAGATGCCCAGTTAGGGCAGTACAGTGACGGTGATCCTTTTCCCAACGCGGGCACTGGAATATCACGTGTTCTGGCGTGTCTAACTCCCAACAGTAGGGGCAGAAGGGGGACCACACAGGTCCCCCTCTGCCCTCTTTGTCCGCACAGGTATGAACGAAAGCGGGTTCGCAACCGGAGGACTTCATCATACACGATATTCCATAAGTGGAGACTCAAAACGGAGCCCTGGAGCACCCCACACGTAGACCGGAACCAGATATCAGTGTCTTCAAGCTTGTATACCAGATTCCTATCGTTAAGATAGTCTTTCAACATCCTCCTAAGATAGCCGCTCACACCTCACCCTCTCAGCGCCCGGAAGATGGGAGTTCCAGCTGAGGAAGTTACAAACATTTCGAACGTCGGGGAGTATCACCACCGGAATCCTGCTTATCCACCAAGTGCCTACCGCTGCTGCATCCACAATCTTTATCACCGCGTCAACTGCATCGTCCGTCAACCGCCCTTGTCGAAAGCCATATTGACTCTCGTGTAACCCTACGTTCCCTATAATCTCCTTACGGAGCCTGGCATCGAGCATCTCTCAAAAATGTTTATTTAAACATGCTACAACTGTACGTTTTCCCGCAAGTCGACTAAATTAATTAAGAAAGTAACGTTTCTATAATGTTTCAAGAAGATAGTGCGCCTCCACACTTTAACCTAGGTGTTCAACGAGAAGCCAAGATTTGAATCTCTAGACTTTTTACTACGGGAATACGATAAAAAACATTGTGTAAGTTAAAAAATCAGGGCTGTACAACAGTTAAGATAACGGATCCACCGCTGCTATTGTTACGCTGCTATAATCCAGAGGACCTGGGCAGAAGTCGATTATCATCGGCTGGATGTTTGCAGAGCCACCAACGGAGCTCATATTGAAACATTCTAAGATATGTAAAATAACTGTTTTGGTTGATAAATCTTTTAAAAAATCATTCGTTTGATTGTCCCTAGTAGTTTCTACGATACGATTTTTTTTTTTTAAATTGCTGCAACCTTTATCGATGTCTCTTTACTTAACAGTTATGTACTGTATACAGAGTAATTCCAAATTGCACGGCAATCTCTCAGGAGGCTATTCTATAGCCAAAAATAATTTAAAAAAAAGTTCATATAAACACAGGTAACAAAACGATTTCTTAGCGAGTTTCGGCTAGCGAAACATTTAGCCCTGCTTTCTGCTTCTTCACTGAAATTAAACCGTACTAAAATTCTTAGGGTAAAAATTGGGGTACTTTCTTAGGTTGTTTGATCTAAGTTATTGAATAAACGTCGTCCCAGACCTTTATCTCACTTAGGTTTTAAGAAAAAACGGCGTAAAACATGAAAGTTTTGTAGGAAAGCAATAGCGAGGTACATACAGTCAATCAAATATCCGTTGTGAAAAGAAAAAAATGAATAAATATTTTCATAAGCTGTTATAAATATTTTAAATTATTGTATCTACTGTTAACTTATCTATTTGTAACTGCTTAACTTTCTATCAACCACTGAACTTAATAAAACAAAAATAGATTTCGTAAAACAGTCTGGGTTCATTAACTAGATTGTTTTACCAATTCAATTTTTAAATTGTTCCCTCTCTTAATAATAAAAAAAAAATGTTTTTATCATATTAAATTTGTAAATCTGGAAAACTAATAAAGTGTATTTTATCAGTTTGAGCCTTTCAATTACAGTAAAATTTACCATGCATTAGCACCGGTTTAATGACAAATGTAGCAGAATATTTAATTTTTAATTAAATTCGAATTTAATGGATATTATAATTATATAATTGCCAAATTAAGATAAATAATAATCCAGAATAAGCTAAGAACAGTAATTTATTTATGGAACCTTTTTTGTTTTTAAAAAGTCTGATGTGGACACCACATGACTTACTTGTACGCCTATTAAATTACATATAAACATTTTTTGCTGCACTTTATTTAAACTTATTTCATTTGAAAGTGAGATACGAACCCCCAATTCTTTAATAAAGTGGACAGTTACACAGTTGCTGAAATACTAGTTTTTATTAACATCAAATACACATTAATTCAGCAATCTTACCTGAAATATCAGAATACAGTAAAAGTCCCTTTATTACTCTTAATAAACGTAAATCTTACATGTGTCTAATACTATGTTTTTTAAATTATTACGATGTAACCATCAACAAAATGAAAACAAAAACGAAACAGGAGAAGGTTAGTAAATTTTATAGAGATATTTATTATCAAGTAAACTGAAACAAATGCATAAATAAAAAAATAAAAAAATATTTACACAGGATGAATGGAGAACCAAGTAAGTGTTCACGCATATCATATTTCATCATTTTATATATATTATTAAATTCAATGAAAATAAAAACAAAAAAGGTTACTAAATTTCTAGTTTACATTTTTAACACGTTTTTACCGGATTTAAAATAAGTATGGTGTTGTAGGATATATACACATCAGATCTGTACGCCTATAAATAATACACTGTTTACGTGTCATAACAAAATACTACCAGGCAATATTCAATTATACTCCAGAAAAATGGCCCTAAAAATTGACTTGGCGTTTTATAATAATAGTTTATATATTACTTTTGTTTCACGTCGCTCTAGTAGTTATGTGGTGTAAGTGAGAACGTGTCCGTAACTATACACATATCGGTTCGAATCCGACTTCATATACAAATACTTCTTTTTTTTTAATTTAAATATATTGCTTTATTAATAATTATTAACCTTTGATTGTAAAATTTTTAAATTAAAATTAAAAGTACATATCTTATTTCACTAATAACTTCTGATTTTTTAAAAATATTTTTTGTATTGTTATTTTCGAATTATTATTCATTGTTAAAAATCAAGTCTGATTCGAACCGATGTGCCTTCCCCTTGTAAGATCCAAATATTTCATTAACTGAAATTTTATGTGGCTATAACTCTGGAACCGATGAATATAAATACCACTTATATCGTTGAAAAGCTCCCAACGAGTGCTTATTATTACAGTTGAAAAAGCTAAAATCCAAATGTTTCAAAATTGAAACCCCGCTTTATTTAGAGGTCTGACTGTATACATATTTTGGCCCAGTCGATTGCAATCAAAAGGGGAGGTGAACAACTAGATGTTGTTCACAAACAGTCCTAAATACAAACCCGTACAGTCTAGTAGTCGTTTTTGAGTTATGCGAGATACATTTATACGTACAGACGTCAGGCCGAAACTAGTCAAAACGAATTTAGGGATGATCAAAATGGATATTTCTGTTGAAATCAGAAAACCGAAATTTTTCGCGTATTAACTTTACTTTGAACAACGAAGTAAATACAAGCGCATTTTCGAAATATTTTTAGTTGAAAATAATATACCTAATATTTTCACATATAATTCGTATACAGGTATTTTTTTATTAGATGTTGTAACTGGATATTAAGGTGAAAACTGTACTTCCTGTATACAAAAAAAAAAAATAATAAAATCATGTAATAATCATTTAATACCACAGACAATAATTTAAATAATGGGAAAATTACGAATTACTAATTTTCGAAAGAAGGGTAGTAAAGGTTTTAATTATTATAATCAAATAAGGGTATTTTGCATTTTCCCATTATTTAAATTACCCTTATTTGATTATAATAATTAAAACCTTTACTACCCTTCTTTCGAAAATTAGTAATTCGTAATTTGAACAGGTTATTTACACGTTAAATTTTCTACCACCTTTAAAAGTTAAATAATGCCTAGGAGGGAGAATTAAATTACAGTTAATAAGAATATTAAATATGTAAATTAATCAAATTATACAGCCTAAATTATTCCATTCGAATACATTTCTTGAAACAGAAACATAAATATCGACATAGAATTACGGTTTTTTTTGCAAGGTTATATTTTAATTATTAGGAAAAATATTATTAAATTATGTAAAACAAAGGATACAATGTATGTATTGAGGTAAAAAAATATATAAATTACTTTTAAAAAATTTAAATCAAAGAAAATACGATTCATAAGTGAGCCAAAATTATGGTGGTACATCTACGGAACACAGGTCTACCGGTATTTTAACATTACCACTTACCGCGTTTTAATATGATCATTTAATGGTGAACTGTAAAATGTTTAATTAAAACAATTTATCTTGCCGCCAACTCATAATTTGCGATCTTTATAAGCAAACTCTATAAACGGTGATAAAAACCGAGATTCATTGATGTTTGGTGTGTTTAATATTAATATGATGAATAAAAATACTACAGAAATAAATGAAAATGGTTTGAGAATGATTGTACAAAATTCCATGATGAAGAGAATTTCAATTTGCGTAAAATTAATGTCGGCGGTCACAGTCTTTCGAAATATATTCGTTTTGGTATCCTGTTTATCGATTATATTGGACAAAATCAACTATTACAAAACAAGGCTACCGCAAAAGGCTCCGGAAATTATGAACTCCTAACCAAAATCGGGATAGAATGACTAACAAAGAGCTTTTTGCCTTTGAACGATAAAACGTATTCGTTTTATCTTTATGTAGCTGTAATATGTAGTTTGCTGGGAAAATCCGACTGGAAAATATTCAGTCATCTATAGCCAGAAATTACATTTATACGATTACAATATACTCAAAAAAAATGTTTATTTTGTTGGCGCAGGATTTGCGAGTTAAATGAAAGATGTCGAAAGAAGATTTCCAATAAAAAAAGAATATTAATTTAATATTTTCTTAGTAAAACTTTGATTAATTTTTACTTTCAAGATAGCCCTTCCAACGTCTAACGAAATAATTAAATAAATGAAAGATAATAGTAATAAAAAATAAAATCCATTTCAGCATGCCGGAAGGCGGAGGTAGATTTCACCGGTGCCAAGGGATAAAAAAAGTTTCCACCTTAAAATTAAGAAAAACTTCAAATTTACGCAATACGACAATGATTGCACGTGAAAAAAGTTTCACATGTTTAACATACGGCAAGCCCCATCTTCTTACAATTCCAGCAATATTTTTAAATTAAAAAAAAGTTAAAAAAATGTATGTATACGAAGCCGGATACGAACCGATGTGCCTTTCCCTTATAAGATCCAAATATTTCGTTAAATGATATATATATATATATATATATATATATATATATATATATACTATATTAAATGATTCATTTTAAAAAAAATGGAATCGTCATTAAAATTTTCTAAAAAGTAAGAAATAGTTTCGTTGAAATAAGTGATTAATTGCTTAGACACTTTTTTGAATCGGCCCCTACTTCTACAAAATTAATTTTTAGATATAATACGTATACATTTGTTCTATAATACAATACACGTATACTTCATAAAGACCAATACTGATATTACATCACCGCTCTTATTAGGTTCAGCTTTTCTTTCTTCTTGCTTCGAGTATTCTTGGTTATTATTGCGGTTTTCGTTAATAGTTCTGTACCTTTTTCGTTTTTAGTTGATCGGTGATGTTTTCCGTAGTTTTGTTGCGTTTTTGTTGAATTTTCCATTGTTTTCTTTTGTTGCAACACGTTTAGTTTACGTTAAACTGGATCTATCTGGCGGGAATGATGTGTGTAAGATAGATCTTGGAAGGACGAATTACATTTTAGAAATCGACTCGACGGTTGGGAATCGTGTGATGGCCTCTCTCATCTGCGGATCAGTTTCCTAAGGGCTGAATGATAGACAGAATCGACCGGTCTGTTTCTATGGGCCGCAGATCTAAGCGGTCACCACGGTGGTGGTCAAGGTGGTGGGGAGGTCATACCCTGATCTCCTCCGCTCCGTGAAGGGTTCTGTGTTGTCGTGTGAAAGCGGGGTCATCTCCGTACGGAAGGGCCAGGAAAAGGATCTTCACCTACGAGTGCGAACCGATGATGATGCGGCCGAACAGTTGAGCAAAGATAATGTGGTGGGAGCTACTTCAGCTCTGGCTGGAAGGTGATGGTAGGAGGGTCCACGTCCTTAACAACAACGTGGATGCTCTCGCGCGGCAGGATGTGTTTCTCAGGAAAATTTGTACAATAACTTGTAAGTAGATCACTATAGATGTTTTATCAATGAGGCCTGCTTACAGCTCGAAGCAAGTAACAACATTAGCTGTGCCGCCTATCCTTGGGGACAAACTGCTGACTGACGGGAGTGTTTGCATCGGATAGACGTCAATAACGGTGGTAGCCTGTTGAGTAATGCCCAATCGGCCGAGGGTTCAACACTAATTGAACCCGCAGAGTTATGTTAATGTGTAATATATCGATTTCTGGTGGTTTAGTTAACGGCGGATTTTAGGAATTGTAAAGAAATTCAAATGGGCTATCCTACAAAGGGATAAACTGGAAAGGGGTGAGTTACCAAAAGCTGTGTTAATAAAATTCAATGACAAAATAATAGGTACAAAATGAAAGATGAAGGTTGTTGTGTATCTATTACACCAGTAAATACAACGTTTCAAGCTATTAAAGGATATGGAAATGTAGAAACAGGTATGGTACCTTTAATTTTAAGTCGGGTATAAATTGTTAAGTACAACATAAAATAGATTTGGGGAAAAGTATTTGCAAAGGGACTAGTTTATGTTACTTTAAGTTGAATCAGATGTTTTAGCTTTGAGTGATTTAAATTTACGTAAAATACTAAATAGCCAACACGATACAAAAGCACTTGCTGAGACGTACACTGAGAAACCTTAGACACAGAATTGAATAACACTTGCTCAAGGCATCAACAGTGTTACGAGTGTTATAAAGAAATTTAGTTGCCCAACCTTACGAAAGACCGCAAAAGACAATGTAATATGATGCACGTATACATAATTATACGATTCCCATTGTCCTTATCGATGCTGTTATTTGATCTGAAAGGTTAAAAACGAGATATCTAAATTTTTTTTATTTTATGGTATACTCACAGTCCCTACATACCCACTGGACGGTGAAAAGTTTATTTTTGCCAAGGTTCAGACCGATTTCTTGAGTCTAAAATATTTTTCAACATCACGGTACTACCATGAAAATAAGCTGCGTCGATTGTAACAATATTTATTTGAATTGTATTAATAAGAAAAAAGTTATGAGAGAACAAACATAAAAGAAATATCCAAGTCGAATACATAAACTCCTTTTTTTGAAGTAAATTTATGTCTAAAAGTTTTTAAAACATGTTACCACCGCAAAAAGCAACTGCATCGATTGCAACAAGAACTCTTTCATTGGAATCATTAGGAAAAACGTTATGCGCAAACAAACAAAGAATATACAGGTCGAATACAAAACCTTCTTTTTTGAAGTCGATTAAAAAATTAAAATAAATGAAAATATCTGCAATGAATTTACATATAAAAGACAATTTATATATGGAATGAATAATTTTTAAAATAAATGAAAGTAAAATAATTAATAAATGAGCTTAAAAAAAAAAACAAGAAAAAGGGTTTATTTTACGAATGAATAAATAAGAAAATGAGTTAGTTATTCTATGTTACAATAGAAATATTCTTAATGTAACTTGAGAAATGCTTACTTTAATGTATTTGTAAAAGGTATGATAAATGAATAAAAGAGAAACAATAATGTAAATAGTCCACAATTTACAACCTCTACCTTACCAACAACCACTAAATTAAAATACCTTGCCCCTCTTATAATTGAATAATGAGTTTTCTTTATCTTATTGACTTAAATCTATCTCTGGTCCTGGATAAGCTAAAAAGAAAGACAATATTTTCTTGACTTTAATAATTATACGGATTCTTTTATTGATTAAATAGAAGTTTTATAAAATTAAATTGGTTTTTAATACTTATTTTTGGTATATTAAAACCGCTTAATATTAATAAAGAAAATTTTAAATCATTATTATTATGATTATTATTTATGATCAGTATAACTTTTTCTTTAGATAGATTCAATAACTGGATTGCTAACCCGAAAGGAATGTTAATAATTTACCTCTGATTTCAAAGAATTGAACATCAGTTCTTTTCAGATCAACTCTTCTATTCGTGAATAGAACATAGTGACAGTTGACTTATTACAAACAAGAAATAGGTTTTTTCAGATTTTTACTATTATGAATTCCTATTACAGTACATTACTTATAACGAGATAAAACTACTAAAAGCAGTTTTATAGAAAATACTATTGATCTTTTCTAGTATTATATGAAATACGAAACTAGTTGAATATTATTTATCGTGTTATATAAATGTAATAAAGCCTTAAAAGACATTATTTATACATGTTATTTTTGTATTTAACTTTCAAAGAATTCCTGTAATAATTTAAATTATAAAATAGCAAGTATTGATGAATGATAATATTAAGATTATTTTCATCATCACTTTAATGAAATAATTTTGCTTAGTTATTTTCTTTTCATTCTAAAAGTGATGGATATATTTATTATTTCTATTTTTTTTTCTATATAAACAAAAAAAAAAAAAAAGAAATATTTTAATCTGATCTTAACGAGAAACCAAAAACCAAAAAAAAATACCTTTCTTATGAAAATTGGTGAACTACCAGAACCAAAATAATATTCAGATATTTGTTAACCAGAAAACGCAAAAATTTGACAAAAAAATGGATATACAAAATTCCTTATGTGCTCTAATAATTTTTATAACAAATAATAACTAATTTTTATAATAATTGATATTTTTATAACAATACAATTAATTTAATATTTTTATATACTCGTAATAATCGAAGAGAATAAGAAATAAGCAGTAATAAAAAAAAGGGAGTCACAATACTGAGATCTGAATTTAAGAGAGCATTAAAAGATTTCAATGGCAGAAAGGCTCCTGGAATAGACGGAATACCTGCAGAATTATTGTGAATGTAGGTGAGGAAACGATAGATAGATTATACAAACTGGTGTGTAATATTTACGAAAAAGGAGAAGTTCCGTCAGACTTCAAAAAGAGTGTTATATTCATGATACCAAAGAAAGCAGGAGCAGATAATTGTGAAAAATACAGAATAAATTATCTTACCTAGTCATGCATCAAAAATCTTAACTAGAATCTTTACAGAAGAACTGATAGGAGAGTGGAAGAAGTGTTATGAGAAGACCAATATGGTTTCAGGATAAGTATAGGGACAAGGGAAGCAATTTTAGCGCTCAGATAAATAGTAGAAGGAAGTTTAAAGAAACACAAACCAACGTACTTGGCACTTATAGACCTAGAAAAGGCATTCGATAACGGAAACTGGAATAAAATGTTCAACATTGTTAAAAAAATCTAGGGTTTAAGTACAGAGATAGAACAATTGCTAACATTTACAGGAACCAAACTGCAACAGTAATAATTAAAGAACATAAGAAAGAAGCCGTAGTAAAAAATGGAGTCTGACAAGGATGTAACCTATCACATAGTATTTAATACTTACATGGAACTAAGGTAGAGTTCAATTCCTTCGTTCTTAGAAAATCAATAAGTCTTGTTTGAGACTTTGATAGATGTTTTTGTTTGGAATTTATGTTAGTAGTACACCGATGAGAATATCGCTTGTGACGTTCGCATCGGTGGCATCCTGGCTGAGGATAGACAGAAAGATGTCATTGCTGAGGTACTGAAAGTGACCTCCGGTAAAGTCCATAAGGGGGTGGACTGAAGGAGGTGGCGTGGCAACCAAAACGGTCATGGAGTGTCTTCCCCTATGGTGTCAGGATGATGGTTTCTTATGTTTTTCTGAACTGATAAATCGAATAAATGAGGTATGAGAACGTAGTTTTCGTAATATTCAACGTAAAACAGAAAGATTTGGTACGAAAAACACGTTTTTTAGATGTGAAGTAGAATAACTTTATTAAATATTAATGCTTAAAATTTTTTACGACAATATTAAAACAAAGTTTTTTTTCGGACGTATGCTTGTATGAACCTTTATCCTTATTTCAAGCTCTAGAATCGGTTCCTAAATTATTTCTCTTTCCTCCTGAATCCTATATTAAAAACTAAATTACAATTACTAAATAAGTAATAATATTTTTTCTCACTTTCGAAATTTTCGTAGCCCCGGAATAACTCCCTCCCACAATATTACACTAAGTTACAGGTTTAATCGTATTTTGCAGTAAATTTTCTCGTGTAATATTTTACATAAATTATGTCCTAGTAAGGAATATCCTTGTAGTTCACGTAAAGGAATGTGAAAAACAGATTGAATTTTATTTTGATAAAATTCGAACCTTTTTTCTAGGTACCAAAAACTTATTTGAAAGTTTTATTGATTTAATTTTCGCATAAATGGGAGACTGTAAACTTTCGTCATAGATCTAACACATTGTAAAAATCGTATTGTTCACACACGGCTAATAAAGTTTAAACGTTTTTACATATTATTTTAAATATTAAAAAAAAATACTTATATGAAGATTTAGGAAGAAAGTTTAGGAAAAGAATTTTATAGGTTGAACAATAAACCCAAAATTAAACAATATTTCATTTTGCAAGCCGTTTATTTCTGTAGTTATATTTTTATTTACCGAATAAATTGCGTTCTGTTAAGGATAATACAGAAACCAGTACCTGAAAACCAGTAGTAGTTAAATCATTACAGTTGTTTCCCACAACTAATTTATAAGAGAATGTTTTTTAATTAGAACTTAGGAATCTATTCTACAGTACTTTCAGAAGGTGCGTTAGAATTATGTGATGTATTCTGTTCTTTCGGTGTTAGGTTGGTTGCCCTGCGGGTTCGTTGGGCGTTGCTTAGTAATAAACCAAGACGTCAGTTGTTGAGTTTCGATTGAACGTGCTTCGTTTTGTTTTGTTTATCGGAATCAATAGTTGAGAGAAACTTAATGGTTCTGTCGACAGAAGAATGCATTTTTTTCGTGGAAGTAAAAAGTATACTGATTTAGTGAAGCACAAGTTTTCTGAAAAGTTTACAAATACCCTGTTCCTCACCGCAATTCAGTTAGAATTCTTATCGAGAAATTTCAGTCAACAGACTCTGTTGACGCTGATCGAAGTGGAAGACCACTAAGCAAATACAAGCTGCTTTCAGATGCTATGGCCGAAAGTCCAACAAAATCTACGCGTAAGTTAGTACAGCAGCAGAATCTCGGACTTTCTACCGCATATAAAGCTGCAAGAAAAGAATTGAATCTTTTCCCCTACAAATTAATATGTTCAAGAAGTGAAACCTACAGATCATGCCAAATTACTGTCAATGGCGTACATAAAGCTGCAAGAAAAGAATTGAAACTTTTCCCCTACAAGTTAATATGTTCAAGAACTGAAACCTACAGATCATGGCAAAAGACTAAATTACTGTCAATGGTTGAAACGTTTTATTGACCAAAATCCGTAGGTATCCTCGACATTTTTACAGATGAAGCATGGTTTCATCTGTCAGGGTATATAATTCACAAAATAAACGGTCAACTAATTTACACGAACAATCTTTACACGAAGGGAAAATTGAGTCCGAGTCGATGCGAGTAGAACGCGCATTGTGGGTCCAATCTTTTTTCAAGATGCAGGTAATACTTATTATCGTGCTGTTTGAAGAAACTTTATTAGTCAGTTAACAGAAGTGGAAATCAATTAAGACTGGTTCAACAAGATGGCGCCACAACGCATAAAGGTAATAGGTCAATGACGTTTTTACGAAATGTCTTTGGTGAACCAATCATTTCGAGGGTTTGGGGCAAGTACGATCACCCGAAGCAGTGTATCGCAACAGACTACACACGATTGAAGAACTAGAAATCGCAATGGAATACGTACGAAACATTCTAGTACATAAACTGGTTAAAGTTAGAAAACAAGTACATTGTTGTAATGATATTGGAGAAGGTTATATTCAACACATTTTATAAACTATTCCAGTTATAGTAATATCCGTTTCTATAAAAATAATGGAATAAAAACACAAAGTAATAACAATATTTCGTTATTACTCTTCCATAATTCCAGTGCACATCAACTTTCCGAACGCATTGTACATAGTTGAAAGGTTTAATAGGAATAATTGATTATTTTTTGGCAGTAGAGTGACGTAATTTGATATAATTAGCACAATTACATAGGCAATAAAAGAATAATTAAAAATTTTGTATTATTTTTTATGTAGTGTTTATGTTTTACATGATATATAAACCCCAATTAGAACGTCATTATTTCTATTTTTAAACTTGTAATATTTACCCATTATTTTTATTAGTGTCTGTTTCTATTTGCACAAAGTCATATGAACGGTTAACCCGTTTTAACGAAGGTTTTAAAAAATAAACCATTTTAATGAGATACATCTAAAATCATCGGTATTGTGTTTATTAAAAATATTTAGTAGTGGGCATTCTCTCACGACAGGTATATTTTCGGTAACTCTTCCTCAGTTTTTTTTGTCCTTAGTTATTTGACTGATTTGATGCAGCTCTGCAAGATTTCCTATCTAGTGCTAGTCGTTTCATTTCAGTATACTCCCTACATCCTACATCCCTAAGAAATTGTTTTACATATTCCAAACGTTGCCTGTCTGTACAGTTTTTCCTTCTACCTGTTCCTCCAGTATTAAAGCGACTATTCCAGGATGCCTTAATATGTAGCCTGTTTCTTCTTTTAACTATATTTTTTCAAATGCTTCTTTCTTCATAAATTTGCCGCAACACCTCTTTATTTATCACTTTATCCACCCGTCTTCGCTCAGAACGTACATTAAAAAATTGGCAAAAAACTGCTTATTTTTCCTTATGTAGTAAAACATTTCTTTCTTTTACTAGCTATTGTTTACTATGTATTGCTCTATTACGTTGCAATATTAATTATACATAATTTCAGAAAATTTAGTAACAATACTTATTCCAGAGTTCTTATAGTATATTAGTAGGCCTTCGGAAATATTTGACTCATTGAATTTAATCCATCCGAAGTAATTTTTTAGGCCGTAACTACATTATTTTAAGACAACAATACATCAATACACATAGAGATATGTGCATTTTAATGAATAAAAACATCTGGAAGAACTTACGTCATTGAAGTAATGTTTTATTTTTAAGTTCATGTTGTATTATAAATTTCAACTTTGTTAAACTGTGAAATATTGAGACTATTATTAATTTGAGAAAATTTGTTAAAAGAAATTTAAAGGATTTTTAAAAGAGCTCAAAATTCGTACGATTAAAAGTTTTTAAGTCTAACTCCAACTGAGAAATGACCTCTGATATCCCAGTATTTTTATTACTCTCTCCTTTGAAATTCTGACTTTAAATTTAGTAGCGCCAGTACTTTCATATATCTATAAAAATAATCGTGCCAAATTTGAGAATTTTTTTTGTTCAGCCTAACCGGAATTTCCATTTTTCTACTGAAAAAAATTGGTTGGATTTTGAAGAAAAATTTTCTTAAGATAAACAAAAATTAAACAACTTTAATATACGGTAATTATTTTGTTAATTTTATTAATCATGGACCGTTATATTGATATATAATTTATTTATTTAACGGTTTCTACTTACCAACAATCTTTAATAGTATTTTCGAGCGCTGTGGAATTAATAATCCATACTCAAAAACATTGATGTATTATAATTATAATTATTTACTTCTCATATCATTAATTATACTAACTTGAATTTTAAAAACAAAAATTATAAATATAACAATTGATAGTCAAAAGGTAAAATAATGTAAACGTTATCCGTCATGTCAGTATGAAGGTCTCAATTGTTTGGTAAGTGGAAATTATTATACAAATAAATTATTTTGCTGTTGAAATTTTAACATTGAGGTTGTTAATTTTTCATATTTTACGAATATGCTTTATGAATATATTTTATGATTTACTTGCTGGGAATCTAATTTATCAGAATATTTCAGTGAAAAAAATATAGCAAATAAAATAAAAATATCTTATGAAACAATTTTTAGAAATTTGACTATGATTAATGAATATGAACTAGTACTCTGTAAAAATTAATTCAGATTATAATTAAAAGAGAAAAAAAGTGTTTTATATATTTTAAAACTGGATAAACGTTATAATCAAGGATAAATAAATATTTACGAATGTGATCATGAAATGCTAAACATAATCCATAAATGTCAAGTTATAGCTAAAAATAAACAAGTACAGTCTGGTTAAATAAAATAAAATAATTAGGTCATATTCTATTATTGGAATAAGTACAATAGAAATAGATGAAAATTATTCTATATAGGTAAGAAGAGAAACAATATGAAACTAAACTGAAATTGAAATTTAATATAAAGTTTCATTTGTATAAGTAAACTAAAAGCAAACTTTATATTACAATAATTGATGTTAAATTTAGTACTTAAATGTGAAAGTGTTGAATGGATTCCTAAATTAAAACAAAATATGGATTAGCGTTAGGTTAAACGCATTAATTCAATATTAATATATACGAAAATTGTTTCATCATAATTTTTATCTGCAGATAGTACTAGTATTGTACTTACGTTTTAATTACGTATATTTTCGATTTTTATAAAGAAAAAGAGTGTACCGATAAAATAATTGTAACGTAAAATTATTTCTGATGAAATCAATTATTTTAATTAAAAAAAAAAATTGAATTATTGACAAACACGACATGAAAAAAAACGATCGTTCATGTGACTGAAATAATTACAAGTGTTTAATAATGTCAATAGTTTTGAAATAAATATTATTGATGTTAAAGTATATTATATTAGAAGGCCTAATTATAACCAGAACCTGAACACTCGGTACCTCAGATCAGCCCAGGCAAATCCCGGAGCCAACTCAGGGACTCCTTAGGCTGCAGAGTTGCTTCTCTTGCCATTCCAGATTTTCCAGGCAGACCGGCGGCCTGGTTATTCAAACAGCTTCCTTCGGTCGCCTTCGGGACCTCTACCCCCAGTTTGCTTCGACAGCTCTACCCCCTAAACCCTAGCACTGTAAATTATCCTCATGGTGGTGAGAATAATGCTGATAAATCAGGCTTTGTAGAAAGCTGAAAAAGAAATTAAATTACAAAAGAGAGAAACTGTGGTTAACTAAGTTCATAAACCTTTGAAGATGAGAAATTCATTAACTTATTTCTTTTCTGTAGTAGCAGATATATAGTAATGAAGTAAAAGGAGTAATCATTTTTTCCTTAATGAATATCTTTTATTTACAACTTCACCCTCTTTGGGGGCGAACAAATAAAGAATATTTTTAATTTATTAACTTTCAACAAAGCTAAGCTCTCGGTGAATGGCTTAAAACCTTCCCTGGGATAACAGGAATGTATCCTGCAAATTTCAAAGTAATCGGTCGGTTGGCTCTCGCGTGATGCGATAACAAACAAACAAAAAATTTATTTATTTTTTTTGTCTTCAGTTATTTGACTGGTTTGATGGAGCTCTCCAAGATTCCCTATCTGGTGTTAGTCGTTTCATTTCGGTATACCCCATACATCCTACATCCCTAACAATTTGTTTGACATATTCCAAACGTGGCCTGCCTACACAATTGTTTCCTACTACCTGTCCTTCCAATACTAAAGCGACTATTCCAGGATGCCTTAGTATTTGGCCTATAAGTCTGTTTCTTCTTTTAACTATTTTTCCAAATGCTTCTTTCTTCATCTATTTGCCGCAATACCTCTTCATTTGTCACTTTATCCACCCACGTGATTTTTAAAATTCTCCTATAGAACCGCATTTCAAAAGCTTCTAATCTTTTCTTCTCAGATTCTCCAATCGTCCAAGTTTCACTTCCATATAAAGCGACACTCCAAACATCAACAATCTTTCAACATCGACACTATCAACAATCTTTTCCTGTCATTTAAATTAATTTTTGATGTAAACAAATTATATTTCTTACTGACAGCTCGTTTAGCTTGTGCTATTCGGCATTTTATATCGCTCCTGCTTCGTCCATCTTTAGTAATTCTACTTCCCAAATAACAAAATTCTTCTACCTCCATAATCTTTTCTCCTCCTATTTTTACATTCAGTGGTCCATCTTCGTTATTTCTACTACATTTCATTACTTTCGTTTTGTTCTTGTTTATTTTCATGCGATAGTTCTTGCGTAGGACTTCATCCATGCTGAACATTGTTTCTTCTAAATCCTTTTTACTCTCAGCTACAATTACTATATCATCAGCAAATCATAGCATCTTTAACTTTTCAATTTGTACTGTTACTCCGAATCTAAATTGTTCTTTAACTTCATTAACTTCTAGTTCTATGCAAAGATTAAAAAGTAAAGGGGATAGGGAACATCCTTGTCGGACTCCCTTTCTTATTACGGCTTCTTTCTTATGTTCTTCAATTGTTACTGTTGCTGTTTGGTTCCTGTACATGTTAGCAATTGTTCTTCTATCTCTGTATTTGAACCCTAATTTTTTTAAAATGATGAACATTTTATTCCAGTCTACGTTATCGAATGCCTTTTCTAGGTCCTTAAACGCCAAGTATGTTGGTTTGTTTTTCTTTAATCTTTCTTCTACTATTAATCTGAGGCCTAAAATTGCTTCCCTTGTCCCTATACTTTTCTTGAAACCAAATTGGTCTTCTCCTAACACTTCTTCCACTCTCCTCTCAATTCTTCTGTATAGAATTCTAGTTAAGATTTTTGATGCGTAACTAGTTAAACTAATTTTTTTGTATTCTTCACATTTATCTGCTCCTGCTTTCTTTGGTATCATGACTATAATACTTTTTTTTGAAGTCTGACGGAACTTCCCCTTTTTCATAAATATTACACACCAGTTTGTATAATCTATCGATCGCTTCCTCACCTGCACTGCACAGTAATTCTGCAGGTATTCCGTCTATTCCAGGAACCTTTCTGCCATTCAAATCGTTTAATGCTCTGTATATATATATATATATATATATATATATTTGAATAACCGTGATCTGTTATATCGAGAGTGTATCTGATACATGTAAAAGTTAATCTTCAACCGACTAACCAATACTTGTTTGAATTTTGAAAATCGGACGATTGTTTGCAGAGACACTATAAGAGCACTCCATTGCACCTCCTAAAACAGCACCTCAGAGGATCCCGTTTGTTACCAGTTGATGGTGATGATTTGTCTAGCCTCCCACGATATGCTCGCATAACTCAACACCGCAGCCTCACTCACTGTTCCCACGGGAAGCCCATTAATATTAATCAGAAATTTTTTTAATTTATTTAATATTATTTTATTTAACGTAAATTTAGTTATATTATTTTTGTAATATTATTCAATCGAATCATTCAGTTCAAACTCGGCTCACACAGTGACAGAGACTCACAGTTCATTAATTCTATTCATTAAAGTTTGTGCTTCAACTGGCAAATTTCTACTACTACATATATAAAAATCCTTTTTTTTCGAGATGAAATATATCTAAAAAGCTTCTCAGTTATGCTACGAAACATGGGTAAAAATTTGGTTGCGATTAATCGAGAAATTGTTTGTTCATCTGGAACAAATAAAACCCTCTTCCCCTTTATATAATAGTTTATAATTAGATTGGAGCATTGAAAGGTTATTATTCTATTAATTTATATTAGTTAAATTTTTATTTTTATTGTTTAAAAAATTTTATCGTCTTTTTAACATTTTTCAAGAATTTTCCAGTATATTTATGAATGTAAAATTCTGAAAAGTAAATTGCTCGTAGTTCGTAAATCATACCATAGTGTACCAATAAATTTTTTAAGGATCTTACACTGACTCTTTGGTAAACGAACTGTATGATATCGCTCTGCGAAACAATTTCATATCTATAAGTAGAAACACGTTTTTAGAGATATTTGTATAAGTTTTTTTGAAAATATTATAGAAGAGTGCCTGCTAATGATACCGTAAAGGAGTTCTGTTAGGGCAGAAACGCCATTTATAAATCCCAATAGCCAATTAGGCTATTATCGCTTGAGAAAACACAAGCAAGAGAAAGTGCTTCAACTATGCAACATTTCAGTAGAATTTTGAGGAAAATTCTTTTAAATTTTTCTTTGACCGTAAATAGCTAAGGTTTTTTAGATTTTTATTTATGGTAATAAAGAATTTTACGACCGTAACGGACTAGTATAAAACAAATTTTCCAACTAGAATTACAAGTAACATACCTATACAAGCAAGAATAAAAAAATATATTCGTCCCTCAGTATAATGTACATTGAAATTAAATTAACTCCTTGGCTAACGAGAAACTTTTTATAATCGAAAAGTGACGTAACACTCTATCTAAGAAAATTAAATATAAGATTTAGTTGTTACAAATGAATAAATTACACCTATGAATCACCAATGAAGAAGTGTTAAAGAATTCACCCCAAAAATGAAAAAATATTTTAATTTTGTAGGTTTGTTGTTATTTTTTTATTTTTATTTTGATCTTAGAATTGCAAAATCAAATAGAAAGTTCTTTTATGTGACACTGAAGAGTTAATGTGGCGTCAGCAAGAAAATATGGACCTATAAGAAATGATTATATCATTCAGCGAAATTGACTAGAATGTATCTGTTTTGCGGTAATGTTTAAGACTAGTAGGTACACGATTTCGCAACTCAACTATGGTTCTTGTAGTAATTGTCGAGTTAACCCACCGGGTTGGTCTAGTGGTGAACGCGTCTTCTCAAATCAGCTGATTTGGAAATCGAGAGTTCCAGCGTTCAAGTCCTAGTAAAGCCAGTTATTTTTACACGGATTTGAACACTAGATCGTGGATACCGGTGTTCTTTGGTGGTTGGGTTTTAATTAACCACACATCTCAGAAATGGTCGAACTGAGACTGTACAAGACTACACTTCATTTACACTCATACATATCATCCTCTGAAGTATTATCTAAACGGTAGTTACCGGAAACTAAACAGGAAATAGAAGAAGTAATTGTCGAGTTCACCGTTAAGTGTAACTCCAGAGGATGAGATGAATGACAATTTTTGTAGCGTGTGAAAATGTCATGCCTGACCGGGATTCGAACCCGTTACCTCCACATGAAGGGCCGAGACGCTACCACTCGCGCCACGGAGGGGCAATTGTCGCGGGATTCGAACCCGTTACCACCACATAAAGGGCCGAGACGCTACCACTCGCGCCACGGAGGTGGTAATTGTCGAGTTTATAAATAATAGTACACATAAAATATGTGTTATTGTGATCAATGAATAACCGAAATTTGAAGTAATTTATTTATCATTCATGTGTCCGCGTACGTAAAAATCAATATTTGAAAATTTTGAGATATTTATAAACGTGTGCAGTAAAAGGATTAATATAAAAGGAGAGATAGATGAAATCTTTATAATAGTGTTTTATTTACATTTTTACATAAGTGCCTCGATATAAATTAAATTTTTGGTTCTTCCGTTATCATAGCAAATAAACAGCTCGCTGCTCTAGCTTAATAGAGAACAATCCACATACAACTGCCCAAGAGAAAAATAACCAGCTCATAAATCTAAACCAACTGTACGTAAGTCGTAACTTATTGATGGTCATTGCAAAACATATATCAACAGGAAATTGGAGTCTTTTAAATTGAAACGGAAAGTTATAGATTCAAAAAGTCTATAAACCTTTTCGATCAACTCCGCCATTGAAGAAAGGACATAATGAAGACGATGAGGGGCGGAGCGAATTATACGACAAGCTGTGGGAGTAACTTGTGGGCGTGGTCAAGAAGGTAAGGGCTAAAATTTGTTTATTTATATGTGTATATATTACATGTAAAATATGAAAGAATAGATTGTTTCTTCGGAAAATAAAATATATTAAATTGAGGAATTATTTCAGTTAAATAACTAAGTTAACTAACCATTGGCACACTCGAACAACAGCTTCCTTGATATTTAAAGGAAATACTAAAGGAAATTACAAGAAAAGTTATTAAAAGGGAAAATGGTTTTTAAAAGAGTTTAGAAAAGTTGTTGAAGAGAGAGTGATATGTAAAATCTAGGACTATGAAGTAGTTTTTCGAGTTTTAAAAGTATAAAAAGGGAATTTTCCACAAAAAAGATACTAATAAGTTGTACGTAAAATAGAATTGATAAATTAATTATGATAAATTACTTTGGAGGGTAATTTTTTCATTAAAGCGGAATATATGAAGTCAAAACCTGGACATTATTTCTTAGGATAATTTTTAATTATCCCTAAAATAAATGTTATTTTTATTTACTCACTAAATTTTAAATAGTATTCGCATAGGAAGAATAAAATTACGGATTTTAGCTATTTTTAATGAAAAATCTAATCCACGCTAAACATATTGGATATAAAATTAAAATTTTATATATTTATGAGTTTCAGTCAGGTTTGAAACTTAAGTAACTTGTAAATTATCCACAACATTCTTTATAAAATACCTGCACTCTGTATTGCTATGAATCTCATTTCTAATGCCCTATCATCCTCAATGAACGGTGCTACTACTGTTGTTTTCATTCTAGAATCAGGTGCTGTTACTGTGGACGGTTATTTTTTATTAGGCATACAATTTTAAGAGTGTGGTCGAGAAATTTCTTTGATTTAAATTTGGTCTTTTGATTTAGTACATCATTGTATTATGATTTTGTAATATTTATATGTTTTATAATATTCCAATATATAATGATACGTGATTATTTTACACGTTTGTGTACGTGTAAAATAATATCAAGGTTGTATATGAGTATGGATTTGTGATTTTTATCTATGAAGTCAAAAGAAAAAGGTTTACACATACGCTATAAAAACTTTCTTCCACCAGTGGTTATCAAGCCTTTTCCAATTCTGTTTATTAGCAAACTAAAATAAATTTTGTTTTAGTTAGGACCAATTTAGGTGTACACATTATTAGATTTTAATTTATGTATCCCAAAATTTTCCTTAACTTTCTTGTATGCTCCGTCTATTTTACCAATGTTCATTTCTCTTTCCATTTCTGAACACATTTCTTTACTCCAGCTAGCGGGTCCAAACTAAATCAGAAACCTTCGCGTGCGTGCACACAACAACTCACTAAAGTTTCATCGCCATCGGATGAATGGTATAGGAATGAATATGGGACATTCATTTATATATATAATTTTCTAATTGTTGAACAGTTATTTAAAAGGTACCTTTGAAACTAGCTGAGAAAAAATTTTAATTGTCACAATTCTGGTTAGAGCTGTCGAAGCCTGAACGTCAAAACTTTTGTTTTTCAAATCCCTTTAAGATTAACCCACATACAGCAGATGCGGTAGAGGTATGGTGGAGCTGTCCTGTATGCTGGAGGATTCCCACCAATTTGTTTTATAGATAAAAGTAACTGCCTTTATTAGGATTTTAACCTTAGAACTTTCGACTTCAAAATCAGCTGATTTGCGATGACGAGTTCACCACTAGACCAACCCGGTGGTTTTGCGTAGTTGATATGTGGCAAGTGATCACAAGTTAATATTTTTAAAAACGTTTATTTTTATTTTTTAAAAATAAAGTGAATTTATCAGCATCTTACGCTAGCCGTATGTAAATTTTCTTCATGTGATTGCAATATTCCTTTCATTTTATATCATTTTCAATATTTATCCAGACTTTATTTTATTGAATTCCAGGTAATTTTTAGGAATTTAGTTATAGCTATTGATAATTATGGTTTATGGTCTCGAAAATTTTTTATTCTTTGTAAAATATTTAGGCGTATTTAATAATAGTTAAAATGTTCATAAGCCTACAATGCCGAACAATAAAACTAATAAAATAAAAAGTCAAGGACAATCGAATAAGCTGTAGAACGATTAAAATTAAATTATTATTATTCAGTTGGTAATAGGATAATAATTTATTTAGTGAATGAGTGTGTGTATATGCGTTCACGTTTGTGTCAGTTGTTAACACAACTAGCACGACACATTTAGATTAAGCTAATGTATGAATAGTTGTTATATGGTAGTTATATATTTGAACTTTATATATTATTATTTTCATTTATATCGTTTAAAGAATCTTTTTTGTTTCGTTTGTTTAACCTCCGGAACCACCGTTAGCTATTGATTCAGAGGATGAGATGAATTATTTATAGCGCGTGTAAAAATCCCATGCCTGACCGGGATTCGAACCCGGGACCTCCGGATGAAAAGTCGAGACGCTACCATTCGCGCCAAGGAAGCTGTTTAATGAATCTATAATGCGTTTACTCACAAGTAAATTAATAATAGTACATTAAATTATATTACAAGAATAATGCATTAACGTAATGCTATATAGATGCTAACCTCTAAGGCGAAGTGATAGTCTTTTCATCCGGATGGTCCCGGGTTCATATCCTGGTCATTCACAATATTTTTGATGCGCTATATAATTTTCATTCCATATTTCCACGTAAAAGCTTTTTCGAGCGTATATGTTAAATGAATTATACAAAAATGTTGTTTTATTGTATACGTACTAATAGATATTTAAAAAATATATATAATTATTTTTAAATAATCTTACAAATTCTGGCAATTAAGTTTGGTCACTGATAATGTTTTTTTTTCATTTTCTTATTCAAAGAAAGAAATAATAATTTATAGAGAACAGTAGATTGATTAAATTAAATAAGCAAAATTGATAAAATTCACATAAATTAGATTGTAAAATTCGGTTATTTAAATTCAAGACGATAGATTACAACAATGAATAATTAAAATAATTTAGTATTTTTCTATCCGCTATTATTTTTTATTTTAACAAGGAGTAAGTCCAACCCCTTTCAAAAGTTTTTCACCATTCAATATATCTTCACGTGTTTTAACGATGTTTTTAGAATTTAGATGAATAAATCTGTATGATACACAAAATATTAAAACAAATTTGATCACTGCATTAATTTAACATGAATTTGATGTTAAATAGAATGCGCGGTCCATTTACGCTAGTTATGAAGCAATTAAGATAGGTTCTATGGCTCTAAACCATCTGTATGGATTCTACCATGATCAAAGAACAGCTGTATACGCCTCCATTTCCGGTTGTTCTTTCGTAACAGGATATCAGGGGTGATCATTTGAAATGGTAATCAAACAGCGTACAGAAGTGCTCGTTGTTGACGTATCTGCGTTTTCGGATTTCTTCTTTTACAAAATCCCAGAGTGCATTGTCAGGTTTGGTGAGATTAGAGATTCTTGCTGTCCAAGGCAATGGTAACTCTTCTGAACCTCGTCCGATCCAGCGATTTGGAAAAAATTCATTTAGGCGTCTGCGGATATTCAAAGGAAAATGCGAAGGAGCACTGTCTTGCAGAAACGTAATGATATCTGCGATCCCTTTTTGCCGTTAATCCTGGAAGCTCGTCGATCATTCTCAGATAACTCTGTTGATAAAATAAGTTCGAAAAAGATGTTCAGTTGTCATACCAGCCTATATCATAACAATCAAAGAGACGGATGGTGTTTGTTTTCCTCAACAAGTGAAGATTGTCTTTCAGTGGTTTTTTACAGAAAAAAAACATTTCGGTTTCGAGAGCTTCGATAAATCGCGCACTCGTCTGAGAATATTACGTTCTTTTTACTGTTTCCTCTCGGAAAGCTTTCAATCAATAACTGATATGTATAAACACGTCGATCAAGGTCACTCTCAATTCATTAATTGTGGCTAAACGAAAACGTTTAACTTTTAATTCCTTCCGCGTATGGTCTCGCATTGTCGATCTTGGAATGTTCAACTCTGCGGAACGTTTGCACGTTGATTTCATCGATGAACGTTGAATCGATGCCTCCACAGCAGCACACATCTCAGCCAAGTGCTCGGTCTCCTACTGCATGGCCCATCAAGAACACTTTCCGTGGCAAAAGCTTTCTTCCTCATGTCAGTAACGTTTAGTGCAATGGAATTCCCCCTCCCCTACACTATTATTTATATACAATAAATATAATCTCCTTAAACTATATTTTTACAATTTTTACTATGTTTTTAAACTATATTACAATTTTAACTTTGTATGTGTATGTGTATCTCTCTCTCTCTCTCTCTGTGTGTGTGGGCGCGCGCGTGCGCGCCATGCCTATAACAGCTGAGATCTGTTTTTTATTTTGATTTAATGATTTTTCATTATTATAATGAAGATAAACTGTAGCATAATTTATATCAATTGAGCGTGTTTTATATATGTGCTTTATAAATTCAAGCAACAAGTTAAATTTTCGTGATGGTTTTCATTAAATCATTAAAACTATCCAAACAAACAAGTATCTTGTGAAAGTTACTCATGTTTATGAGTTTAAAATTAACTTTCGTTTTAAAATAAATTTAATTAATTGATTTGTTTAAAATCATTTTCTACTCTTTTTTGTAACAGTAATTTTTCTTTTGTTATCTTGAACTAGCTCATTTTTACTTTACAACTTTACAATATTTTTCTTCCTTGTAGGAAGTATTGTGATCGCGAAAAATTTCGCTTTGCCATGTGGTGTCCATAACAGATATTTTCTTTTATCTTTTACTTTACAGCTTTGCAATATTTTTTTATTGTATATTTTTTAGGTACGTAAATTGAAAAAAAACTTTTTCCTAGTTGTTTGTATAATATGAAGAACATAATTTTACACTCTTTTCAATCTGCTAAAGGAGTTTATCTGATTTACGCGAGGGCGGTCCAGAAAGTAACTTAGGTTTCTTCCTAGCATGGAGGGGAGAGAGCCGCCAAGTTGGTGTCAAAACGTTCTTTTACACTCAGTACGCACCGAGCTGTCGTAGCGTGTGGACTGTGATTTTTCTACTTTGTTCGTTGTAAATTATTGAAATGCGCGCTTCAATAGAAAATTCTGCGAGTTGTGAGGTGCTTTCAGTGATAAGGTTTTTACTGGCAAAATACCTCAAACCAATTGAAATTCATCGGCAACTTTGTGAGGTGTACGGAGATGGAATAATGAGTGAAAGTGGAGTGAGGCAGTGGTGCATTTAGTTTAAAAATGGTCGCACCAGTGTTCATGATGAGGACCGCAGTGAGCGGCCTAGAATTGTGAATGAGACGATGAAAATCAACGATAAAATTCGTGAAAATCCTACCTTTACGATTACGGAACTCTCGCTTAATTTCACGAATTTTACTGCTTGGGGAAGCTTGGTTATTGCAAGAGGGTGCCATAATTCTAAGGCGGCAGAAAAGGAATTGAAAAGCTTGTGCATCGTTATTGGTCGCTTTTATTGGTCAATTTAATTGGTGACTGTGTAGAAAAATAGTTCCTTTCAAATGTATATAATAAAATTTATTTTTTTATTTGGTTGGTTTTTATTTCAAAACGAAAGTTACTTTCTGGACAGCCCTCGGATTTAGACTTAAACTCCGTATTTTTAAAAAATATAGATATAACAGTTTTCTTTTATCTTTATATCGGATAAATGAGAAAAACAGGAAATAAACTTTCATCTAATAAAAAGGTGTACCATCTAGATGGTACACCAATTTATAATACGAAAGGTAAAGTCGATAGGTGGGTGGAATATATTGAAAAGATATACGGAGGAAATGAATTAGAAAATGGTGTTATAGAGGAAGAAGAGGAAGTTGAAGAGGATGAAATGGGAGAAACAATACTGAGATCTGAATTTAAGAGAGCATTAAAAGATTTGAATGGCAGAAAGGCTCCTGGAATAGACGGAATACCTGTAGAATTACTGCGCAGTGCAGGTGAAGAAGCGATTGATATATTATACAAATTGGTGTGTAATATTTATGAAAAAGGGGAAGTTCCGTCAGACTTCAAAAAAAGTGTTATAGTCATGATACCAAAGAAAGCGGGGGCAGATAAATGTGAAGAATACAGAACAATTAGTTTAACTAGTCATGCATCAAAAATCTTAACTACAATTCTATACAGAAAAATTGAGAGGAGAGTGGAATAAGTATTAGGAGAAGACCAATTTGGTTTCAGGAAAAGTATAGGGACAAGGGAAGCAATTTTAGGCCTCAGATTAATAGTAGAAGGAAGATTAAAGAAAAACAAACCGACATACTTGGCGTTTATAGACCAAGAAAAGGCATTCGATAACGTAGACCGGAATAAAATGTTCAGGATTTTAAAAAAATTAGGGTTCAAATACAGAAATAGAAGAACGATTGCTAACATTTACAGGAACAAAACAGCATCAGTAATAATTGAAGAACATAAGAAAGAATCCGTAATAAGAAAGGGAGTCCGACAAGGATGTTCCCTATCCCCGTTACTTTTTAATCTTTAGATGGAACTAGCAGTTAATGATGTTAAAGAACAATTTATATTCGGAGTAACAGTACAAGGTGAAAAGATAAAGATGCTACGATTTGCTGATGATATAGTAATTCTAGAGTAAAAAGGATTTAGAAGAAACAATGAATGGCATAGATGAAGTTCTACGGAAGAACTATCGCATGAAAATAAACAAGAACAAAACGAAAGTAATAAAATGTAGTAGAAATAACAAAGATAAACCACTGAATGTAAAAATAGGAGGAGTAAAGATTACGGAGGTAGAAGAATTTTGTTATTGGACAAGCAGGAGCGATATAAACTGCCGAATATGCCGAATAGCACAAGCGAAACGAGCCTTCAGTCAGAAATATAATTTGTTTACATCAAAAATTAATTTAAATATCAGGAAAAGATTTTTGAAAGTATACGTTTGGAGTGTTGCTTTATATGGAAGTGAAACTTGGACAATCGGAGTGTCGGAGAAGTAAAGATTAGAACCTTTGAACCGCGGTGCTGTAGGAGAATGTTAAAAATCAGATGGGTGGATAAAGTGACAAATGAAGAGGTGTTGCGGCAAATAGATGAAGAAAGAAGCATTTGGAAAAATATAGCTAAAAGAAGAGACAGACTTATGGGCCACATACTAAGGCATCCTGGAATAGTCGCTTTAGTATTGGAAGGACAGGTAGTAGGAAACAATTGTGTAGGCAGGCCACGTTTGGAATATGTAATACAAATTGTTAGGGATGTAGGATGTAGGGGGTATACCGAAATGAAACGACTAGCACTAGATAGGGAATCTGGGAGAGCTGCATCAAACCAGTCAAATGACTGAAGACAAAGAAAAATGCGCTGGGGAGGAGATATTTCGAAAAATATTGATTGTGGTCAGATTTGGCTCAAATTCAGAATATGTATTAGTTACGAGAAAATAAATATTTAAAAAAAAATGGACCCGCTAGGTGGGGCAGAGGTCAAGATATTTCGAAAAATTTTATTTATGGTCGATTTGTCTCATGTTAAGAATATGTGTTACAATGAAAGAAATACCTCTGCAATCCATATGTATACATATATATATATATATGTATATGTTAGATGGCGCTGGGATTGAGATATTTGGAAAAATTGCGTTTATGGTCTGATTTGGATATTTACAAAAAAAAATATACAGACTTTCTTCTTTATATAAATATGTGGTGTGATGAAAAATCTTGTAATCGGACCTTCTTTTTTCGCTGAAAAATCTTTATCTCGATATGTGAAAAAAAATAACTGCTTTCCTCAACTGGACGAATATACAATGAATTCATTTCCAACAAGATTGCGCAGCTCCGCACTTCAGCCAGGCTTTGACGGAAAATTTGGACATCAATGGATAGGCTGGCAAGGTCCTATACCCTGCCCTCCAAGAAGAGTCCATGTTGTGGAGGTATACATAAAAAAAACCATTGTTTATTCACAAAATATACGCGACCGACGTCACTTAAAGGAAAGGATTTATGAAGCATTCTGTAACTACAACAGAAGATATGTTAACTCGGGTACGGGCAATAACTGAATATCGATTGGACATTTGCCGAGCGACTAATGGTGCACATATTGAAATCTATTTATGTAAAAAAACTGTAAGATGACGAATTTGATAAATAAACAACTGTAAATTTTTTGTTACTCAATCCACGTTCAAAACCCCACCATTAAAGACCTTGTATTCAAATAAAAAACTTCTCCCATTTTAATACTTACAAAATTTTCATTCTAATTTCCTATCCTATTTTTAAGTCTTTTTTTAAGGCGTTATTTGATCTTAGGAAATAAAATTCCTAAGAATTTTTATTTTAAAATTAAAAATAATGATTAAACTTTTAGAGCAAAAATAAACTTTAATTAGAATTTTTTTATTTTGGTAAAGCCTCCAGTTTCAAAGGGAATTCCTTCAAAGGGAATTTTTAAACTTCATTTTTTTAGAGCATTTGGGCGTGCATAAAGTAAAGACAATAAAGGAACAAAAGACTAAAATAAGGCTACTTAAGTACGAGTAATTACCATAACCCCACCTCATCAATAGCCAAAAGTTGAGAATAGTCATTTTTATTTTCAGTTTATTTATATTTTTAATTTTTTTTTATATTTGTTATAAAGAATAATTTTGTTAGTTATTATGATTGTTATTTTTTATATTAAGTTTGAAATATACATTAGAAGTAGAATTAACTGTCAAATGTCATTCTGTAGGCCTAAACTTTTACCAGCTTATAAAAATACTATTTTTAAATAATATTTAAATAATATATTTAAATAATAACATACATTTTCGCTACAATTTATTACATTTTAATTTATTGGTTACAATATCTGTCACCAATAAAATTTGTTAAACACCTCATTGGCTTTTAAATTTATCGCATACGTTCATTTCAAGTATTTAACGTAGTTGAATGCCTCAGTAATTTAAAATAAATGTACGCGTATTTTAAACATTTCCACAAGAGAAATGATGAAATCTGAACACACACATCTATGGAATAGTATTCCGTAGAGAAATATAGACAATAAAATTAGTTTTATTGAACAATCAATCATTTTAATATTTTTTTTAGGGGTTCATCAGTCACTACTTCTCGCAATTCCTTTCTATTCATTTAATCTCAATATGTTCATTATAGCAGTAATAAAACTAGAAACGGTATTGACAACTAGTCTGATAAATTACCGTTAAATTGGTGCGTCTTACTGAAATTCAGTAATAACCTATAAAAGGATTAACAGTGTCCTTTGTGAAGCACGCTATTGTCAAACTGATTATACTATTACGAAACGTTCATCGGAATGGGAAGTGTCGATTAGAGTTAATTGCCTTTATATATCACTAGCCGACCCGTCTAGCGAGAATTTGGATCCTCGCGGCTCAGGTCAGCCCAGGCCATAGCCTGGATTCCTCCATTTCCTGGATTTCCGCACTGTACGACTCACGGTAGTGAGAATAATACTGATAAATAATAATTATAGTATTCAGGCTTTACAGAAACCTGAAAACGAAACTAAATTACAAAATGAGGATGATATGTATGAGTGTAAATAAAGTGTAGTCTTGTACTGTCTCAGTCCGACCGTTCCTGAGATTTGTGGTTAATTGAAACCCAACCACCAAAGAACACCTGTATTCACGATCTAATATCCAAATCCTTGTAAAAATAACTGACTTTACTAGGACTTGAACGCTGGAACTCTCGACTTCCAAATCAGCTGATTTGGGAAGATGCGTTCACCTCTAGACCGACCCGATGGGTAGAATGATAGTAACTACAGTAACTACACACGCATTTAACGAAAAATTCATAACTTATTTCTTTGCCGAGGTGGCAGAAATATAATAAAGTAAAAGAAATCACCCTTCTTGGGGGAGAATACATAATAAATATTCTTAATATCTTATCTTTCAAAGGTCTCGGTCGATGGGTTAAAACCTTCCCTGGGATAACACGAATGTATCCTGCAAGTATTCGGTCGGTTAGTTCTGTCGAGATGCGATAAAAAACAAATATACGAATAACCGTGAAATGGGGTGTATCTGATGTATGTAAAACTTGGCCTTCAACCTACTAACAAATACCTCGTTTGAATTTTGAAAATAGGTTCATTGCACCTCTCAAAAACTCTAAAAAAAGCGCCTATCAAAAAAGCTCCCCAGATGTATCCCGTTGTTACCATTTGATGGTGATGATTAGTCTATCCTCCCACTAAGTGCTCGCATTCCTTACCACTGTAGTTTCACACGCAGTCCCCACGGGAAGTCCATTATTAATAAACAGAAATTATTTTAATTTATTTATTATTTTAATTAACGTAAATTTAATTCTTTAATTTTTGTAATATTATACGTACGATTGTTTCGAATTATTCAGTTCAAACCCAACTCACACAGCGATAGAGACTCACAGTTCAAAATTCACAGTTTATTAAATTTTGTGCTTCAACCGGCAAATATATCTATATTTTTTGACATGAAATATATCTAAAAACCTAGTCACTTACGCAAAGAAACACGGTTAAAAAATTTGCTTGCGATTGATCCCGTAGTTTTTTGTTTATCCAGAACAAACAAAAATCCTCTTTCTCTTTATGTAATAGTCTATACTATTACATAGACAGATAGATACAGATTAAATTTATTTAGTATATTTTTGTTTTTATTATATTTGTGATATCAAGGATATTTCATCCGTAATTGCGGTAATTTCTAACTTTTTGATTTGAAATTTTTTTCAAATATTTTTGTCAAAATGTGGCTTAGTTCAAAAGGAGTGATTTTTAAAGAAGATGTACTGAAGTTCCAATTATTGCAAAGGGTTTTTTGCGTATGAAATTTAATGTATATAAAACAATTTTAATGCGTATAAAACTGATGAGTTACAAGATCCAGTGGTAAACTCGTGATTTGATTGCCTCCCTATCACTGTGAACTCAACCCAGTTGAGTTACTGTTGAACCAAATTATTGGCAATTGAATAATATAATAGAAAACAAAAATATGCATCTTATTTTATATCAATACTTTACAGGATTACGGATTTCTTGCAATCAATGATGAAAATTGAGTTGAATTTGTTTATGATCATAAAAATTTAATCTAAAAATCAATTAACTTTACTGTTAGTGGAAAACTGACAATTTCCTAACTCTTAAAAAACGCAAGGAAACTACGTAACAATAAATAATCTTAATTAATAAAATACTCAAAGTTATCTGATGTGCCGAACGAGATATAAGAAATGTTTATTGATCATTTAAAATTTCTTTATTTATTTAAATTTAAAATATATGTATAATTTAAAAAAAAAATTAATAGCACGTGGTTCTGAATATTAACGTCGCGTAGTTTCTTTTATACAAACCAGGATTTACAGGCAATGCCTGTGATTCGGCCACCTGAACACTCGTACGCCCAGTTTGTTAATTTGAACTCTACAAGCTAACTGAATTAAGTTAAGTATTTATTCCTTTTATTGTGCTTAAAATTTAAAAAAAAACTTGTTACTTGTTTTCAAAACTTGAATTTTCCTTTTTTACGATGTATATCAAAACTAAGGGATATACAATTCTGGCACCTATTTTATTAGATTTTTCAGATCAAAAACCATAAAAATAATCATGAAGTTTATCAGTTATATAACGTCTTAAAAATTTTATTATGACCACATTTCATTGAGGTAACTAAAATCCAAGCGAAATCTTTCGCTAGCCGTAACTCGATAAAAAACCGGTTTTTGACATATGTTTGTATGAACCTGTGATTCGGCCACCTGAACACTCGTACGCCCAGTTTGTTAATTTGAACTCTACAAGCTAACTGAATTAAGTTAAGTATTTATTCCTTTTATTGTGCTTAAAATTTAAAAAAAAACTTGTTACTTGTTTTCAAAACTTGAATTTTCCTTTTTTACGATGTATATCAAAACTAAGGGATATACAATTCTGGCACCTATTTTATTAGATTTTTCAGATCAAAAACCATAAAAATAATCATGAAGTTTATCAGTTATATAACGTCTTAAAAATTTTATTATGACCACATTTCATTGAGGTAACTAAAATCCAAGCGAAATCTTTCGCTAGCCGTAACTCGATAAAAAACCGGTTTTTGACATATGTTTGTATGAACATTTTATCTTATTTTAAGATTTCAGACTCACTTCCCAAATTATTTCACTTTTCTGTTGAATCACTTTATATAAGTAATATAAATATATGCCTAATAATTGAATTTTAAAAATAACGAATTAAAAAAAATATTTCATATTATTTTTCGTTAAGAATTTACCTACCTGTAAGAAAGATTTTAAAAACATCTCTGTATGAAAATTCCTATGTTTAGAAAATATAATTACAAACTTATACTCGTATTTAAAATTACATCAACGGAAATAATCAGTTTAAATTGAATGGTAGTCATATTTTCAAAAAAAAAAGAAAAGATACTGGTTAGGTAGGAGTAAAAATATCGTTGTTGAATAACGAAAAGTATTTAAAAAAATAAATTCTTCACAAAAATTACAGTAAATAATTTTTTTTTACTTATTAACTTTATTTTACTGTTACTTAGAAACGCTCTTGATTAGTTTTAATTATTATTTATTTATTTTAATTAAGATGAAAAATTCAGTTATGGTTGGTTATACGTGTGTGACAAAAATATAAGCTTTATGATTTAGATTGGATGTATAATTAGCGATTTACTTAAAAATAACAGTGGTATATTTTATGAATATTTCATCAAATTTTTCGCATATTTTATTAAAGAAATTTACATAACCTATGCATGTGCACGTCTGTGGTATTCCTTCTTGCATATAATCCGCTGTTAAAATTGATGGTGCAATATGAAGAATATAATACACGATTATTTTAATTACACATTATTATCCGTCTGTATTAATATGCAGTTAAAAAATACATTTATCAGGTATTTAATTACACACTGTATTAATATGTAGTTAAAGAATAAATTTATCAGGTATTTAATTACACATTATTATCCGTCTGTATTAATATGCAGTTAAAAATTGATTTATCAGGTATCTAATTACACATTATTATCCGTCTGTATTAATATGCAGTTAAAAAATAGATTTATCAGGTATTACACATTATTATCCGTCTGTATTAATATGCAGTTAAAGAATAAATTTATCAGGTATTTAATTACACATTATTATCCGTCTGTATTAATATGCAGTTAAAAAATAGATTTATCAGGTATTTAATTACACATTATTATCCGTCTGTATTAATATGCAGTTAAAAAATAAATTTATCAGGTAGTACTATGAAAATAATTTTTTTTTAAAAGAAATCTCACGTTTGAGAAGTCCATTTTATAAATACATTTAATAAAAAAAAGAAAGTACTATGTTCAACATATAAAAGTACTTATTATTAGTTCCAGTTATAAAAGCCTTACTTACCAAGTAGCGTTTATTGGATCTTGATCGGCGATAACACGAAATATATACAGAAAACATGATAAAAGCTTGAATAAAAGATTTGCTATCCGAATACGAAGGCCTGTAAACAGAAAAAAAAAATTCATTAAAAATTATAAAAAAATAAATCAATATTTTCTAATTTGTCTAAAAAATATAACATATCACTTTTCTCTTGCTAATCAAACTCTCTCGGTCGTATGTGCGCTCGCTCGTCTCGGTCTGTACGCGCGCACCCACCCATACACACTCCATTTCTTTCTGTCCTTCAAATAAAAAGATTAATATTTATTTAATTTCTAATCAAACTTAAAGTTTAAATTAAGTACATATTAGAAGAAACTTGACATACTTGGTATCATATCAAGAAAATAATGGCCAATTTTATAAACAAGTTTCAATCACTATTGGGCTTTTTCTACATGTATGAAAATTTTCCTTTGAATTTGTAGATACAAGAAAAAATTACTAAGAAATAAAACATAAAAGGAAAAAAATAAATGAGGTTTAAATAAATATATTGTTTAGTGTAGGTTTTTTTTAGCTATAATTCATGCCCATCGGTTATTTTCCATCTTCCAAATCAGCTGATTTGGAAATCGAGAGTTCCAGAGTTCTCGCTGATCCTAGTAAAAGTTCTAGTAAAGGCTTTTATGCGGATTTGATTACTAGATCGTGGATACCGATGTTCTTTGGTGGTTAGGTTTCAATTAACCAGAAATCTCAGGAATGGTAGAACTGAGACTGTACAAGACTACACTTTATTTACACTAATACATATCATCCTCATTCATCCTCTGAAGTAATACTTTAACGGTAATAACTGAAGGCTAAACAAGAAAAGAAAGAATGTTATTATTGATGCAGAAAGCATCGTCATTAAAAGTTTTATAGATTTCTAAAAGTCACAATATTTTATGTGTAAAGGGAGATTTTTAGCTTATGAAAAATGCATGCCTAACCGGGATTCAAACCTGGATCTCCGGATAAGGGCAAATATAATAATTTAATCGATCTAAGTTGGTGTTAAGATATAATGGCCCCAGAATTAAATAAATCTACTTTAAACCTTTGTCAAAGGTAGAAACAATATTAAACTTGTTTTAACAAATATTCAAAATTTTATAAAGGTATGTTTTGTTTTTTTTTTACCAAGTTTTAAAAATAACTTTTAATAAATTTTTTAAATAAAATTATTTTTGGCCATAAAGTGATGTTATTTTAGAAATTTTCATTAAATACTACATAAATTAAACTGAAGTATGATCAATAATATTAAATAAACAAGTATTTTCAGTTAAAATGAAAATACCATGCAGGGAATGATCCTGAACGGAGACAGATTAAAATTCAAAATCGTTACTAATATAACATTTTAATAATGTTTTATTAATATTACTTATAAAATTATAACAAAATTTAATTTTACATCTAATAATATTTCTTTTTTTCTAATTTAATTAAGCAACTATGAATCCAGATGGATTCATATTACTCATTTTTATTCATTTTTTTTCATTCATTATTCATTTTACTCCTAGTAAAATTGAATAAGAAATTACTAATATCAATAATAATAATAATAACAAAGGAATTTCATAAATAATGAGTATTCTTTGGTCAATTTATGAAATTTAGGAACATTAATTATATAATTCGTAACATATTTCTCTTCTTACATTATCACCACTTTACATATTTTAATACGGCATATTTTTTTTATAGGGAAAATAATCTCTATATATATTATTACATCATAGAGTTTGTTAGAACCGTTGTTGAGGTGACAAAGTCAATGAACTACGTTTACAGTTCTAAACATGACCTAACCTAACAGTGAAATGAAAGTAGGGAAAATAAAAATAAGCGTGAAAACATATATTTCAGTTCAATTAGATTTGTAATAAAGAATACTTTCAAAATATACCTCGAATTTTGTTAGACAACCTTTCTTTCCATTTAATGAACCGGAGGACTGGAATATGTCATTTTATTCATCACTTTAATGTACATTTATGAATCGCGCCGCTAGATAGCAGTACTTCGTAGTACTAGGTAGCGTGCAAAAACTTGTTAATGTAATGAAGTAAAAAAATATACTACAGCGTGTTTTAATAGTAAATGTTCTTACGTAAATGAAAGTACTGAAAATAAAACAATTTTTTTAATTCCCATCACTTCTTTAAAAAAAAATAAAAGTATTAGTTTATAAGATACTAATTTTGTTAAAAAAAACAATAAATAAATAAAACAGAAATAAATTCGGTTGGTAAATTCGAATTTAACGCTAAAAATCGAGAATTACACTGCAGTCATGGATCTTCCATTCGTAAGGTCATTATACTAGTTTTATTAAAAAAGGAAAAATATGGTGCGAAGTGAATATGACTATCAATATCTCTTACCTTTTTTGATATCAGTATGGTTTTGTTAAAAACAGTTTTATTTATATAATAGAAATTTTTGTTTTTTGAGCGGAATAAATGATATCGGCGACAGTCTTAGCGTACGATACAATTTCATTTTAATATATATATATATATATATTACAAGCCTATCGGGGCTCACTTCGTTTCCCCGCTCAACCACGGGGCTTCCTCCCCGAGGCCCAGGTCGGCCAAGGTGAGCCCGAAGAGACCCAGAAGTTTCCTGGGGCTCCCAGCGGCCGACCCAAGGGACGTAGAGCACTTTTCGTTCACCATTACCGTCTAGACCGAGGGCTCCGTCTCATGTGTTCTTTATTCTCATGTTAGTGAGAATGATACTGATAAAAATCAATTAAAGTATTTAATAAGTACCGAAAACTGAAAAAAAAAACTTATTACGAAATACAGCTTTTTAATCCACAACTTCATCCTGAAGGGGTCTAGGGCCTCCATCTATGGTTTCCCTGGGATAACATAAATGTATCCTGCAGATTTGAAAGCAATGGGTCAGTTGGTTCTCGCGTGATACTGTTTCAAACAGATAACTTCCGAAATTATATATACGATACGTATATATTACTTTGCTTTGCTTTACAGTGAACGATAAACAAGTTTTCAAAGCTTTCATAGCAATTGTCCTCAAATTTGTTGTATAATAAGTTGTATATTTAAATAACACAATTTCTTAATGGATAAAGCTACTAATTACATACATTTACTAGCGTGACTTTAAAAAAAAATACACAATATTTTGAAGTTTACTTAACAATTCATTTTCTGAAATACATTTAAGGTTTTTGTTTAATAAATATAATGTATCCTACATTGGCAGCTCTAATAAGAGTAAATCCATTTATCAAATATTAATGACATGGTATTCCATTAATAAAAGGAAAAAAAAAATATATGAAATGTGATTTATTAATCTGAAATTGGTTGTAATATTACTACTGTTTTAGATTGCAATTTTTCGTTAACTTGCTTTTAAATTTAAGATATCTTGTTAGTTTTTTTAATACGTCTTTTTAAATGTTAAAAAAAATATCTTGAAAATTTCAGTCATTTTACTCAAATTTTTAGTAATCTTGTTAAAAAAAAAAAAAAAAAAATAGAAAAAGGAGAATAGTACTTGTGAATAAAAATGAGGATTCTCAGATAAATGACGGGATTATTTATCACTGACAGTAAAAGAAAGTAAGATTGAGAAATTGGGAGACAAGATAAATACAAGGTATAACAAACTACTACTGCCGAGATAGCAAACTACTTGAAGATTGCTAACTCGGATGATCGTTTTCCGGGTAAGGTTCGTAACTAGTAAATTTCTTACTTCAAATCGAATTTTTTTATCTCTTTATGGAAATTTTTACTATTTTACTGATGATAGTTCAAAAGTATTAAAATATATATATTTGTAGAAATTTTTACAAAAAATTCAGAATTAAACTTAATAAAATATTAATATTTTCTTAGGTACATAAAAAGGTTTTTTTGTTTTTTTTTTGGGGGGGGGGGGGTATTGGTCTAACTTTATCTTTTCTTCCTGAAATTTAATTTTTATTATTCAATCTAAATTACTAATTTTTGAATTATGACAAAAGCTTACTAAATGATAAAAATTAATAAACAATTGAACTTATTAAAAAAAAATAATAATAATAATTTTTATTAAAAATCTGCTCTTGTTTTTTCTCTCATAAGATAATAATTGACGATTGCTTCTTTTCCTTTTTTCTAAAAAAGGATTAGATAATTGTAATAATGTTCCGTATTCATACAAAGTAACACATCTCTTCATTGTTCTATCTAAATCCCAATTTCCATATGGAGTAAAATAAAAAATAAGAAAACTTCTTTTATCGATTCTATCTGTATTTATTTTACATCTGTATATCGGTTTATGAATTAAAAAAATTTTAAATTAATATTAACAAAACTATATTTCCACTCTTAAACGTTTTTATTAACAATAGTTAAATATTAAACATTTTAAAAACCCGACTGCCAAAAAAAAAATTGCTGACAAACATTGCTCTTTAATATAGGATAATTAAAGATCGTACGGATGACAATCGGTTCAGCCTTTGAGTTGCTACGGTGGAACAAACAAATACATACTCCCAAATACATTACACTCATTTTTGGACACGTGTGAATAAATCATTTAACCTTTAATACAATCCATATTTCTTCCGTTTGGACCTAACTGACGTGTGCATTCACAAAGGGCGGTCAGTTTTACAAAATTACATTTTAGTTTAATTTAAAATTTTGATGCAAAATTTTTCTTATTTAGTGAAATTTTTAAATCTTCTTTGGCATGATGATACTTATTTTTGAATAACATGAAAACAACGCGCTATTTTACAATACGCTTTTCTGCAATTTTTTATGTAATTCAATAATTAATAAAAAAAATAAATGTTTTATAACAATTAGAAAGAGATACGGTCTAATGTGGAATTGTGCCGACTATGAATACCAGTTTTTTTTATTCTAGTATTGACCTCGATAAAATGTATAATTCCAACAGGTAGCAGGTCAATATCACTGTTATGTAAATATTAGAAAGTAAGTGTAGTTTAATTAATACTAAAAGACATCACTCTTCGTCTGTGGCCCGTTGGTCTAGGGGTATGATTCCTGCTTTGGGTGCAGGAGGTCCCGGGTTCAAATCCCGGACGGGCCCGAATTTTTTTTAACGCTTAACTGTTAAATGTATTAATAAATAAAGGAATACTTCGTAAATCCGAGTAGATTTCATTAATAAATTAATTTTTTTTTAAATATAATGCAAAAAATATTAAAAGGGAAAAGATTAAGTCAAAATAATAAATCTAAATTCAAACAAAAAATTTAATAATTGTAAAATATGACAATAATTTGTAGATTTATACAAGAAGGAAATAATTAGTTTTGATAGGTGGGAGGGAAGATTAGTTACAGGGTAAAGCTTTAATTAAGATTTCCTTTTTTTAATTTATTCACCACCCGTAATATATAGACCGTTTCATTGTTATCATTATATTTTAATATTTACATCCTGATTGTATAAAATCATTTAAAAGTCGAGAATTTGAAAATGGCTCAGCTAAGCGTTTAGGCCTTGAAGCAATGAATCCTCTTACTGCTTTAAACGTTTTATTAAAAGGTCAAAGGTTAATAGTTTCGTTCAATTTATCAGCAAAATTTGCTTTCCTCGCTTAAAATATCATCCAGTTTAAATTATTATTACTTTTTTCTTTAATTAAAATGTTAAGTGATTTATGAAGTTAGTTTAGGTAGACTTTTATGAAATCTGAACGAATTTTATAACGGAGCAAAGTGTAGTAACGAGTAATGATTTTAAAATTAACTGATATAATATTATTATTTATTTAATTATTTGTTTACTTAATTGTAACTGTATATTTAACTTTTGGTTTAAATAACTTTCTTCTTTTTTTTGTTATTATAAGTTACAAACGACTTAAATCAAGTTATATCGAAGTCTCTTGCTAAAAGAGTCTTTTGGAGCTAATTAGTAGCATCTCAGTGACACTAAAAGCAAAAAAGTATTGATAATTAACTCTGAAAGTTCCTTTGGAAGAACGAATTCAATTCTGAGTAACTTGAAAGCGAATCGTTTGCAAATTTTTAATAATTTAAAAATATCCCGTTTCATGCTATTCAACTAATTGTATTGAGTAGTATTGTAATTGTATTGTGTAGAATAATAATAATATCAACGGTTTGTATTTACCAAAAAAAAAAAACAAAGCAATATACTTTCCTGAATTATTCTAATAAAAAAAATAAATAAGTATTAATTAAGTGACCCGTTCATATTTCAATTTACCGGAGTAATATTTTTTTATAGGGTTAGTATTTTATGAAAAACTTTAATATGAAAAAAAAATACCGACTTCTATGACAGATGGTAGCGTCTTAGGCAATCATCTGAAAAGCTCTGGGTTCGAATCCCTGTAAGGCAAACGATAAAAGCGGAAAATTTCCCACGTATAAGCTTCGAACGTAGAGAAGTAATATTTTCTTTTTAAAAGAACCGTCAAAAACGATAATTTTTGTTTAAATATTTGCCATAATCAGGACCCGATCCAGCATTTTCGCCCCCCTTTACGTATTATTATTATTATTTTAAAACATAAATTTTTATAGCGAATTTTTCTAAGTATTTTTAAAAAGTAAAAACATTATTTAAAAAAATATATATATTTACGAGAAGTTATCTGTAAAGTAAAGACCGTTTCATTGTAAAAAATGTATTCTGAAAACTTTACAAATATTTTTTATTTCTCTTAAACCCGCAAATCGCTTACCACGCAAAAATTCTTTAAATTTCCCAAACAAATGGCTAAGTCCGGACTATATGACGGATGATCGTAAATTTCCCTTCCAAATGTTCTCAGTAAATCACGTATCGGACCCGTAACATGTGGAAGTACATTATCGTACAGCAGGACGATAATCAGTCAGTCAGCCGCCTTCGGCGACGATTTTGAATGGCGGGCTGTAACTTACGTTGTGTTTTGCTGTAGGCTTTTGCATTTATAGTCGTTCCACGTGGCATGATATCGATCAACACTGTGGGCATCAGTTTTGAGTCCAAATGGCTGTGGCTTGACCTATGTTGGTCTGGTTGGTGATTGACGTTGATGCCATTTACTTCACTGACGTTTTCTCTCTTAAGTTAATACGAAATCCACGTTTCATCGCCAATAGCAATAGAATTAAGGAACTCATCACCTTTTTTTGTGTAGCGCATCAAAAATTCCAAAGAAAATCCCGTTCGGATTTTTTTTGTAACGTTCCGTTAACACGTGCGGCATCCAACGTGCACAAACCTTTCTGAAGCCTAAATGGTTACGAACAATGCGACCGATAACAGTTCTTGAAACATCAAGAAAAAGAAGGTACAGGTCGGACGGAAATCGTTGAGCGACGATCTTTTCTGATTTTATCATCGACACGTTTCAACAAGTTCTCGGTAATTGTCGAGGACCTTCCCGAACGTTCTTCATCGTGCACATTAATTCTATTATTTCTAAACCTTTCACACCATTTTCGGACGTTTCTTCATTCATTAAATTATCACGGTAAACATTTTATAGTCGGCGACAACATCGACTTTCCTATTCATTTTATTACGTAATAACTTCCACGTAGTCAAAAATACTACAACGCAACAACACAGACAACAATGCAGTGTGTATTACTAGCGGGGCTACGAACGACACACGTTCGCTACCCTTAAGGAGAGAAATTTCCCAGCGGTCTTTACTTTGATATTTTTTATATACGACTGATATCTCTAAAAACACAATATACATAATTAAAACACGAAATAAATACATTGGTTTTATAAAAATGTACAATTAATAATAAATAATAAAGAAATATTTTTTAATTCAATTGAATATTAAAAAACTTTTTCTCACAAACGTTTTTTTTCTACAAATCTCTTATAAGTTTTTTGAAACAACTCATATTCGACAGCTATCATAGCCTACCCACTTATCTTCAGTCATTGTCGATCTCAAATAGTTTTTAATTAATTTTAGTTTAAAAAACTTTTTTTACCGCTATGGATAGTGAAAATGTAAGTATAATTCTAATGGTAATATTAATATTCGGCTCGAAATTTAATGATGCAATGAATTTTAACACTTTCCTTGCAGTTTTTTTTCTATTAATGTGCATAAAACCGACAACTCATATGCAAGGTTTATTGCATTTATATCAGGTTGAAAAAACTGGAATTTTACATCTGTCTACTAACAAAACTACTTGTCCAGTAGGACGTTTATAAACTCGAAAGAAGTTATATATAAATATTATATGAAAACATATAAAAAAGAATTATATGAGAATATATACCGTATTTCTCACGAATACAACGTTTCATAAAACAGATACAAAATTATTACGCTTTATACTAAAGCGTTTGGCGACCTTCACTTTTGAAACCTAAACTCAATGTCACTTTGCAAGGAAATCCGTAACATTAAACAATCCATCGGGAAAATTCAGTTCAATTCACTTGCAGGTAAGTTACTGGTATTTACTTCAATTGGGAATCGGCACCATCTGTTGCAATTTTCTGAATAATCTAATTTCAAACTAGATTTCCACCTGTCGGTCATAAAAATAAATTATTTTCTCAAAACGGACTAAGTGTACGCAAAAAAAAAAATATATATGCGGAATTGCACCTGAAAACGTTTATGTTTGCCGACAAAGACATTTTTAAGCCCTCCGATATATTTTTCTACCCATTTCGGGGATTCTATTTAAGTTTTCAGGACGTATGCCGCCCTCACGTACTTGAATTTAACATATTGAAGAGTCCACTAACTTCTTAAGCTTAGAAGGTCACCATTTTCGGCCTCGCGATCCTCCCATACCTTTTCAAAGCGCACAATCGTCTTACTTAATTGAAACAAAAATAAAGGCGATCGCAACATTTTCCTTCGCGAACGCGAATATTATACAGTAATGAAGACACCCGAATGGAGAAAGTTATCAAACCTTATCTCTCCAACTGTCCATCTTCCTTTCCTAAATCTTACAATATTTTCACTGTCAGCACATGCGACTCCCTAAGAAAGGAGAGCGTATTGCTTCCTCCAAACACTTAACCCCCCTCTTCCGAATATCCAGTATTTGTATTTAACAGCATATGTATTTGTATGTGACAGCCGATTCGAAACTAATACTTTTCACCATACAAAACTATTATTTTGTAACTAATATAGGCCAAAAAATTTTCTGTACAAAGGAAGAACTAGATCAGCATTTTACACCTCATGAGTTTTGACAACAAAACCACGCCTCATCAGGTTTAAACAAACCTTAATATAATATCACTACTAGCTATATCAAAAGTTCACTAAACTCGCTGGCTTGTATCCAACATCAAACTGCCATTAAATTGTATTAATTTGTTAAATTCAGAGCATAGTATAGAACAGACACAGAAGGTTAACTTGACAGATGAAGTAATTCCACTGCCTACTAAATAAATAATTGACTACATAGTTTCTACTAAAATTTATTGTTGAGAGAAAAGATGTCAGGAAAGTGGACGGGGCTAAAATGTCACATAACTTAATACCGCATAAATCATGTCACGTGCAGTAAAGTAACAAATATTTATTAATCAAAGTTTATTTAGCATGCTACAAATTTATTTTACTTAACGATAAAACTTTTATAGAACTAGAGTAGAAATTTCAAACATTCATTATTTTAAGACGTTACATTCCAGATTTACTTAATTTTTATTATAAAGTAATTAATTTTTCATCAATTAAAAAGATAATAATATAAAAAATTACCTACTCATTCAGAATATCAGGTAAAAATTACAGAAAGGAAAAAAATAAACTCATTAGGCCTTAATTTAATAATTTGTTTGACTATTTATTGGTTTGAAGGTTGAATAAAATAAATACTTTACGTCCTTTCTGAATAAATATTAAAATGGATTAGTCTAATTATAATTAAAAACTTAAATGTATAATAAAATAACTAGGGTAGTCCCTGTGCGCACATCACGCAAAAACTACTGGACAAATTTTAACAAAACTCTGCAGATTTATTCCTTAGAGATTGGTTATTACCTCCAATTAGAATTATCACGATATTCGTAATGGGGATTAAGATATTAAAGATATTTATGAAAGAAAATAAATTAATCCTTTTACTTCATAATATTCTGTTACCTTTCTGTTAAAATAAAAATATCTCTTGAGTTCAGATCCATACACTTTTAAATATTTTGTTATATGATTATTATTCTTGTAAAAAGCTTAAATTAACACATTTAAGAAATTTTATGGGATTTTATTGTTTATTTTAGCTGTTGATACTGGATTTTCAAAATTTACCTTTATTAATATTCAAAGCCTGCTAAAAGAATATGAGTATCCCGGTCCTCTGAAACAGTTGTAGTGCGTGCTTCTCGGTTAGCTGTTGACGAGTTAAAATTCCTTAACCCACCGGGTTGGTCTAGTGGTTAACGCGTCTTCCCAAATCAGCTGATTTGGAAGTCGAAAGTTACAGCGTTCAAGTCCTAGTAAAGCCAGATATTTTTACATGGATTTGAATACTAGATCGTGGATACCGGTGTTCTTTGGTGGTAGGGTGTCAATTAACCACACATCTCAGGAATGGTCGAATGGTTCGTCTAAAAAAGGAGCGTATCTGATACGTTCCTTTTTCTTGACGTAGCTTCTACGTCAAGAACGAGGGAAACGTTGGAAAAAAGAGAACTTTTCAGGCTTTGTTATTTTTCAATATTCTCACAACCATGAGGATAACGAATATACAACGGGGGGTTCATCGGGCCGAGCCCCCTGGCTAGTTAATAAAATCATTATTAATAATTATAATAACATTTTATTTTGTGTAAGGTTTTGAGCAATATTGCTCATGAATAACCAATTTAATCCCTCACATTCCGAAATTAATCATAATTTTACCCGACTTAACTTTTTTTATTGTGTAAATTACATGTTCATCGAAGTTTTTTTTTACTTTCTGAAATGCATATAATAAACACATAAAACTTATAAACAAAAATTGTAGAGAATATAATTCTGAACAAATGGTGTAAGAAAAGTTTAATAAAAAAAAGAAAAGATAGAAAAATTCGAATTTTATTTAGAAACAGTAATTTACTATTCGTATACGTGTGTTTGTATAAGTTAATTTTTTATTAATGAAAGAAATGCAATAAATTTAAATATAATATTGAACTACAATTACCAATCAATTAGTACATTTCCTCAAACGTTTTTAGTTATTCAGCGATCTTCAGAAGTATAATTATTTTTATAAATTAGTATTAAAATATAAATAATAAATAAAATTTGTGAGTAAATTAATTAACAACGATCGTCAATAAAGTAAAAATAACGTCTGCTTTGTTAGTACGTCATTGTTGTTATAGCATCTGTTTTGTAAGTATGCAGCTGTTGTATGAAGTATTTTCCTCTTGAAGATGGCTGAATATCTGAAAACGTAACAGGAAATATACCAAATGATTGGTAAGGCGATTTCAATATAAATTACAATTTAGCAACGGTGCCATGTTTACAAAATTCAATACAATACATTATTTGAAAAATTATTTCATAGTTGGCAATACAGAAACAGCCGATCAACAATGCACAATATTGTATATACTCGTATATGTATTGTATTGTACATATCATATTGTACTGTACATAGATTGTATATTATGTAGACTGATTTAAATTTTAGACTAAACGTAACGGTAAAATTTTATTTGTTACTTTAATATGTCATGTTAAACTGGCTGTTTATGACAAGGATAAAAGTTGTTTTGTTTAAGTGTCCTTCAAACCATCGAACTCCGATTCGCTTAGAAAGACGACGTGTACTGACGCCTGGATTGCGCTGAACTGCATCGATAATAATATCAATATCAGCGTCATATTTGACAGATACGAATAAAACAGGTAGTGTGAACCTGTTTTCCGAAGTTTACGAAAAGTCGTGCTGTTTTTTTTTTTTGGGGGATCTGGAATCCTGCATTCGGAAGACGTATTTCATATTCTACTGCAGCAGCTGTAGTATTACCATTATACATACACCCAAAATGAATACAATATTAGCGTATTCGTCTGTTGTAAATAAGCACGGCATTACTTCAATGACAACTGATCACTTCAAACTAAAATTCACAGAAAACCTTCGTTAACGACAGCACAGTTCACAGTACCCAACAGAAGTGTACCTTACAGAATGATCTAAATACTAATAGAGTATTGCGCTGAAAAAAATTCATTGTTTTAAGAAATTTTTATTTCTTAAATGTGTCATTTCCAATTTTATTTAAAAATTTTTTAACAGCTATTTTTATCTGTAAATTATGTTTTTAGTACATTTTTACTTCCTTGTACGAAATAAAGGCACGAAAAATTTCAGATTTCTTCGGAAATATCCATTTTGACCAACCCTGAATACATTTTGACTAGTTTCGGCGTGACATCTGTTTGTATGTATCTCGCATAATTCAAAAACGATTAGCCGTAGGATGTTGAAATTATAGATTTAGGACTGTTGTAACATTTAGTTGTGCACATCCCATTTTTACTGTAATCAGGTTTAGTTGATTACAGTAAAAGTTTTTTGAAAAACGTTTCCAAAAACGCCCAAAATCCAAAATAATTGGGATTTTGGACTTTTTCTTAACTGCAGTAATAAACCCTTATTAACAGATTTTCAACAATATATTATAAGTGGTACTTATTTTCATTGGTTCCAGAGTTACAGCCAAATAAAATTTTAATTAATGAAATGTTTGTATCTTCTACACATCGATTCGAATCAGACCTCATTTCCATTTTTTTAACTTTTTTTTTAATTTAAATATATTGATTTATTATTAATAATAATTAATAATAAATCAATTATTAATTATTTAATGATAAATAATTAATAATAACAGAAGTTTAATAAAACTTCTGTTGTAAAAAAAAATACAATAAATAATAATAAAACAGAAGTTATTAGTGAAATCAAATTTTATGTACTTTCATTTTTAAAAAATGTGTATATGTAATTTGATAAGCGTACAACAAGGAAGTCATGTAGTGTTCACATTTGATTTTTTTTTTTTTTTTTTTACATTAAATAAGTACTTTTCTGACAAATTTAGTAATAATGCACTCTTCCGAACTTCTAACAAAATTCGAACTTTCTACCTTTTCTTTGTTTTATTCAGCTTATCTTACACCACTTTTTAAGTTTGACGTCAAATATTTAAAAAAAACAAAAAAAAAAAAAAACAGTTTCACCCGAATTATTTGGTTTTCATAAGAAATCACTACTAATTTTCCTCCTCAATTAACGTCCTAAAAATTTCATTGCGACGTCATTTCACCGGGGTAGCTGAAATCCCAGCGAAATCTTTCACTAGCCGTAACTCGCAAACGTACCATTTTAAGACATAAAAGTTTATTTTCACAAGTAGAATAGGTTAGAAAGTTCCGGGAGAACTTTGTTTATTAGATCTAAACCTTCTGTTAAGGTTAATATTATTTTTTGTCTAACCGAAATACGAGTAAAATTGAAAGTAAAATCTTAAAAAGAGTAAAAAATTTGAAAAAATAATCTCCGGTTAATACAGATTAGAATAAGAGAAGATAATTTAAGATAAATTTAACATATTAGTTAATTCGCACGAGTAATTAATTATCAACTTATTGTTAATTATAAAATTATATAATGAAATATGATAGAATTTTGGTGTTTATTCAGGTCAAAAGTTGGTAATATATTTTGTAGTAAGCGGTATCTTCCTTTTAAGTTTGTTTTCATGTAATATTCCCTTTTCTCTCAATGTTTCAGCAAAACTAGTCACTTATTTATTTACTTACTTAAGGGTACGACTCCGTGAAACCAATCCTCTTCAACTTGAATGAGAAACCTTACGAATTATTTATAGAATACCTTTAAGTTTAGAGTTGTAGTGGGTATTTTATAATGGCTGGTAGTGAATGAATTAAACTGAATTGGAATTGAAAGGACATAATTTATGACATTAAATAAGTACATGTACTGTAAACATCTGAGAGATATTTATTTATTTATTGGGTTGTAATTTTCTAAAACAGGAGAATCGTATTTTATAACGTACCTTAGTATTTAGCTCTTTTAAAAAATATTAACTAGTCGTTTAGTTTTTTATTTTTATTCTAAAAAAAGAGAATTACTATTACATTCAGACTACGTGTTTCATTCAATTAGACAATGTTGCTGAATTTAAAATGTAATCATTTAAAAAAAAAAAAATGTAAATTCTTACATTAAGGAAAGAAAATTGTTCGTGTTATGGAAAATAACACGTTTTCCACTTTTTTTTCCACTTAACGATATTTTTAATTTATCTATTTTTAAGTTTAGAATATTTTCTTTATTCCTCCAATTTTTTTTCCATCTTTTAACACTCGGGGATGTCGAATCTTTTAACACATGGCGGATGTCTAATCCACCCTATCTTCGTCCACGAAGGACTTACGCCCATCGGGATCTCCTCCACTGCAACGGATCACCCGGACCTCCTTTTGGGGAAGACCCACGCGACCCTCCGTGGGGGAGCTGCCCTTCCCGGCCCTAACCTAATGCTCTGGGCATACCTTGCGTAGGCCCTTTGCACCGCGCCTCCCTTTTATACCATGAGGAATAACAAACCTTGATTACAGTTTGCATAACGAAAAAATCTTTTCAATGAAAAGTTAAATTTTATAAACTACTTAATGGAAAATTAGTGTTTTACATTATTAAAAAATATGCTTTTCTACGTCATTACTCTTATGTAATTTACTTATAATAAACCTGTTGGAATTACGGAAAAAAAAATTAAATATAGATTAAATTTTTCCGTAATTAAATTACGGAAAATTAAATATAGAATGCACTCTGCTTTTCAATGGTTTTCCCACTAGTACACACTTCAAAGTTTCATAAATTTTTTAAGATATATTACTTATATAATATTATCCTCCTTCCAAGGATCAAATCTGGGCGCGGTGAAGGGGCTTATGTAAGTCAAGGATAGTTTGAGCTATGTTGTGGAAACTTACATTCCTGTAAGGTGACCGATGGCGGACTTATCAATCTAGAAGCTTCAGAATAATCTGATCCAAAATCTGCCGACTTACAATGGACCAGCGCGGCAGATTATGAACTCCGTTCAACATCGTCACGAAAACTTGAAATACGGCCCTCTTCCCCCGGACAACTAGGGCAGATAATCATGGCTGCGGGAAGACATGCCCAAAGGCAGAGGCTGCTAAGAATTACCGGGTTAAATCAGGCAGCCAGTGGAATTTGAACATAGGAACGCTTAATATTCGGGCAATGAAAAGAGATGATCGGCTAAGAGAATTAATGATAGATAATATTAAAAAGTATATTGTAGGATTACGTACGTCGAAAAGATGAAGAGCTAGTTGTACTTGACATAGGGTAATTTCTGTTCACCCGTGCCACTGATGATGGATGATGTGATGGAACTGGATTTCTTGACAGTCGGAAGATAAAAAATTTAGTAATAAAATCGGAAAATGTATCTAGCAGAATAGCTTAGTGAATCATTCAGCTAAAAAATTATTAAAAGCTGCAAATCATCCAAGCTTATAACCAACAGTAGGCTGAAATGATGAAGAGATTCAAGAATTTTATGATATTGCGTGTTTGCAAGTCAAAGAAAAATTCCATTACAAAATTCTTATGGGTGATTCTAATGCAAGAAGAGGAAAAACAAGAACTTATGAAAATGCAACTGGCTCATATGGAAGTGGAGAACGTGACGGGAGGGGTGACTTACTAGTGAATTTTGCAGAAGGTGGAGGAATCTATAACTTAAACTCACTTTACAAGAAAAAATACAGTCGTCAATGGACATGGAAAGCCCCCATATGGCTACGCCAGTGAAACTGATTACATGATGCTACATAGTAAAGCTATTACAAGCAACTGCAATGTTATCAACCGCGTCAACGTTAGAAGTGATCGTAGAATAGTCAGAGCTAAAGCGAGGATAAATTTAAGAAAATTACGTGAAAAAATGATAGAAACCTCAAGAAAAATTTGATGTGGACATCACGTGACTTCTTTCTACGCCTATTAAATATTACATACACACATTTTTTTTAAATGTAAAGTATATAAAAATGTTATTTCATTAAAATTTCTGATATTTTAATTTTTTAATTGAATTATTATTCATCATAAAATTATTTTAATAACGAGAAGTTAATAATTATTAATAAATCAATATATTTAAATCAAAAAAAAAAAAAGGTAAAAAAATGAAATGAGATAAGTTAAACCGATGTGCCTTTCCCTTGTAATATCCAAATATTTAATTAATTAAAATTTTATTTGGCTATAACTCTGAAATCAATGAAAATAGTACCACTAAGTTACATATTGTTGAAAAGCTCTCGATGAGGGCTTATTACTGCAGTTATAAGTCCACAAGTTATTGAAGTCCACAATTCAATTTTTTTTTATTTTGGGCTATTTTGTCACTTTTGTTCCAGTAGATTACAATCAAAAGTCCTAAACCCAAAATTTTAACATCCTACGGCTAATCATTTTCGAGTTATGCGAGATACATACGCACATAGGTACGTACATAAGTCAAAATGGATAGTTCTGTTCAAATCTGAAAACCAAAATTTTTCGCGATTACAATACTTCGTACATGTACATGTAAGTAATAAACACTGAAAAACTATTAGAAAATAAGAGCCGCTTTGAGTTAAATCTATCGAATCGGTTCTCTCTGTTGTAAGATTTGGAAGATCTAAAACTAAAATATATCAAAACACAAAAAAGAAATCCAACAGTATGCTTGATTCGAATTAGTCTACAGCACCATCAGGCAAACATCGTTGAGATAACGGTAAATAATGTAGAATTAAGGAAGTTTTAAATGAATTGGAATACGTTGAATTCTATATGACCATACGGAAAGGCATTCAGGAATAAATGCATCAATTAACATGAAACTAGTGCAGAAATACTTTTTTACTTTTTCTGTTTAGCCTCCGGAACCACCGTAAGTTATTACTTCAGAGGATGAATGAGGATGATATGTATTAATGTAAATGAAATACATATATGAAGAAATACTAGAAAAAGGTAAGGAAATTAATAGAACAAAACGTAAACTGGTGAATAAATAAAGCACATTTTTGGCTTAAAACAAGAATATGGTTTTATTTGAGGAAAACGTCAGGTAATATTTAAAAAAAAATGAAAAATATAATTTTAATTATTACAAGGGCATTTTAATTTTTAATCTACAATTTTAATATTTACAATCAGTCAAAATTAGAGTTCATTGTAGAAGAAAAAGCACAAGTAACACAGGATGGAAAAGGTTCAGTAAACAGATAATATCACTGCCGAGATGCTGAAAGGTAATGGCAAAACGTTGCACTCAACACTTGCAAAACTATACTCAAGCTATCTCAAAAACCAAAGATTCCGATCGCATGAAAAATTACTGAAGTGATTCTACACAAGAAAGAAACTCAGGGATACCTGAAGAATTATCGCCCAATAAGCCTCCTCTCAGTTATCTAAAGGTTTTCACCAAGATAATAGCAAAAAGAATGTTAACAACACTGAATGAATCACAAAAAAAAGCAAAGGCAGGTATCAGAAGCGGTATTAGCACAATGGATCATATCCAGTTGTTGAGCAACGGGAGAATAACAAGTATACCATTATGTACTGCTTTTATTGACTACGAAAAGCCATTTGACTAGCTAACAACGTAAGCCATGATAACTGCATTGTATAACGGTGTAAAACGTCAGGATAAACTTGCTACAATCGATATACGAAGAAGCAAAAGCTACATCTGTGTCAACGAACGTAAAGTAGAGATAAAAATACAAAAAGGTGTACGACAAGAAGACACTATATCAAATCTTTGACTTTGTTAAGAAAGGTTTATGTTAAAACGCCTCAGTAAAGATTTTTAATTTTATTTCGGCCAAAATGCTTCCATACCTTTTTCCAATTCATGAAAAAAACTTAAAACATCAAGAAAATCGGATAAAGGGGATAAGCCCAAATACAGGAAAAAATACATATGTACATACGCATGAAAGTCCGTCTGATAAAATAATTTTTTTAGCTTGGAACAATGGAATAAAAAAGGTTTTTGCACATTACGATTTAAATAAATTATTTAAATAAATTTTAGTCAATAACTTTTTGGAATGTTCCTTAAGACACAAAACTTAGTTTTTTTTTTGTTTTTTTTTTAGACCGATCTATATACAGCTATACATACGTACGAGTAACATTATTGCCGGTACTGTCCTTTATTTCCTAAAATTCGTGTATAAATTCAGTAAGAATACGTAAGAGAATTTGTTACAAAATATTTTATCTGAAGATTTTATGATGGTTGCATTAAAAGTTTTTATTTTAAAGTATTAGTTAAAATTATAATTTGTAAAACAAAAGTTAAGGAGTTTAGTTTGTATTCCATCATCATTAAATATTTAAAATAGGTTTTTCAGTATTTATTAAATTTATGGATGACCCCAAATAAAAAAAACCTTATCAGATAGAAAATAAGTAATAATTAAAATTATATAACATTTGGATTTTTCCTTAAGTATTTAAGAGAGATCGACATGTTATCTTTTCATTGATTCAAGTTATTAAATAAAAATTAAACTCAAAAAAATGAGTTCCTAAAATTAAAACTTTATGAAATATATAACAAGGTGGAAAATATGATATTTTTAGCTATATTATCCAAATTAAAAAAAAATACCAAAATAATCGAATTGTAGTTTAGTTATCTTAATTATCTACTACTTCGGTGAAGACTCTTTATTCTCCGAATAGGTTTTAGAGAACTCATTACTGTTTGAAAAACAATTATCAGTATTTTTCTACAAATTTCTGCTACATCAAGCACGTTTATTATAGAATGTTGCCTAAAAGTGATTATAACAAAGTAAATTATTATAAATTATAAAATTCGATGCTTACCGACGAAAAAAAGAATTAAAATAGCACCACTTTTTTATATAAATAAAATAATAGTGTAGAAAAGAGTAAGCCAAACAAAACCAATGAAGTTTTACAGATAGCTACAGATAATAATATTTTAGTGAAAAGAAGCAATTCAAATGTTCTAGAATAAAAAGTTCTCTTTGAAATCGTTAGATTTTTTGTTCAGTTTCATCATATGACCTTTTGATGTATTTCTTTTCATCCTTTAATATTTTAGGATCGATTCAAAGGATCTATTTTCAGTTCAGATATTACAAATTTAATGGTTTCTTCATAAAGATACAAAATTTTGTACTCACACGCGCAAAAGTAAAAACTTAGGTGATATTTTTATTTTTTGGATGTAAATGTAGTTTATTTTACGAAATATTTCTAATTTAGATTATTTCTAGAAAAATTATGAACAAAAAAATTTACGTACACAACTTAAAAAATTATATAATTATAAGATAGAATAAAAAAATTAAAGAATAATACTCTTTTAAAGTCTATAAATTTCAATTTTTAAAACTCGGCACAAATTTAAAAAAAAACAACTACCGAATACTTAATAACTTACAAGTACAATTAAATTCATTTTATGTGACTATTTAAGTTTTTAATTTTGAAATATATTAGTTTTTTGTTTTTTTATTTTTTGCTTTATTAAAGTCACTATTGAAACTCGAAGCTTGTGCGTATGAATGTAAAATGAAATTTTTGTAGTGTATGAGATATCACTTCCTGACCGGGATTTGAACACGGGATCTCCGGATTAAATGCCGAGATGCTACCACTCGCGCCACGGCGGCCAGTAGTCATAACCAATTTAAATATAATTTTACTTAGCACATTCAAATTACTGCGGCTATTAAGTAACAAACATTTAAAATAAATTTCCTAATCTACCTAATTATTATACTAATTTGTTTCGGTTCCGCCTGGCAGCTGACGAGCTGTGCGTCTGCAGGGAGGTCCAGTCGAACGAACATATGATGTTCGACTGCTCAGCTCTTGCGAGGTCCAGAACTCAGGCCACCCTGGAACTTAGAGGTCAAGGGAAAAATTGGCCACTCATAAGCGGCGAGTCAATTTGGCGTGAGCCGCATTGTCGGACCGTGTGGGTGCTCCTTGATGCCCTTGCTTTGTTCAACCGGCATCAGAAGATTATTTAAGGGAAAGATTCCTACCTCACTGCTGCGGGAAGCTACCCGAGAGTTATGGCTGGCCATCAGCCAATTAAAGCTCCAAGCGCTTTAATATTGGTGGACAGGTATTTGCTGGCATTCAAAGACCTAGGTGTGGCAGTGAACTGCTTTCTTGACGTGATCATATGTATTTTGGTAGTTGACGGGGTGCGCCTACCCATTTTAGAATATATGACAAGTACCATGCTCCATGCTCCATGCTTAGTTCGTTCAAGAAATTAGATTAGCTCTAGGAGCTAGTTAGGACACTGGTTGCTAAACTGATTCGAGTCTGAGTAGCCGTTTGTGGCACAGACATTCAATCTTATGCTTTAAGGCGACCTCGGTCGCCTTAAAAAATGCCATGCAAATAAAATCAAATTACCTAATTTAAAAAAAAAATTAATTTATTAATTTAATCAATATTAAAAATGAAAAAATAATTTCAAAACCCCATATAAAAACAACTAATAGAATTAGTATTAATCTTCAACAAACTCTAGATGACAAAAGATTTAAAATATAAAAATACAAAATAAATTCTTGATTGAATTAATTTTTTTCAATAAAAATAATTTTTTCAGTGAAATATTCAAGTAGAATAAATCTTTTCTATTCCGAGAAAAAATTATTAAAGTAGCTTTTACGTTTTTTTCAAAGTTAGATATTTTCTTTTAATTTTATTTTTCTAAATTATGGATAGATGAAAAACCAATACCCAAAAACCCAGAACAAATAAAATCGATATCTAATATTTTGACCGACTGCAATACTTTCCTTTTATAGCGATGCCACTGCAAGTCGTTTCAATCTACCCCTGTTCAAGGATTTCCTATCTTCAGGCCTCCTGTAGCATTAATCTCGACTACTAAGCTCCTTCTTCGCAGCAATAAAATCCATCACCTCTCTTGGATGTCCATAACTTCTCTCCTCAATGTCTTACTTTTTTCCACTATTTTACTGACTGTCAGCAAAACAGCTGAGTGGTCAGACCGAGTCGTAGCTATTATCAACGTAGGTATACAACTATGAAACACCCAATAATGTGAAGTGATGCATTTCTTGATTTGGGTTATATTCAAAAATAAAATATACCTAAAATAAAAATCTTAAAATACAACAAACTGCAATACGATTTGGTAACTTATTTTGTAAATATAAAATATTAAATATTTTAATATAGTTATTTAAATAGTATAATAGTATAATATTTTATATAGTTATTTAAATATTTTATATAGTTATTTTAAATTATTTAAAATAACTCATGACATTGAAATTTTTTTTCAGATATGGGATTGAAAACCACGGAAAATTTCTTTCGTGATTGAATTTGTAAAAGAAGATTAATCATGCACACAAAAATACTGTATCTATTCATGCTGTTTTATTTAATCTAACTGCATAAACTTTATTAAAAAAAAAAAAAAAAATTATAGTATCATATACTCCTAAAAAACAATAGCTAAGAACTATTGTACTGCTTACAATTTAAGCTATATATGAGTCTACGTTACCAACCAGCATTCTAAATCATACCCATACATAATTCGATTTTAATTAATTTCTTCTTTTTTTTATTTCAATTTTAAATTTCGTGAAATATTATTTCATGTGGTGATAGAATGTATCATCAAATTAGAAAGATCTTCCGCTCCAATAATTTATGTAAAATAAATTTAAAAAATATTAATTACTGTTAAAGGTTTTGATATAGATTTTCAAACGAACAACAGATGTTTCAGTAATTTTGATCACAGTATGCAATTAAACTAACTACTCAATCAGGATTTCGATTGAAATATTAGACATTTAAATTTTTAGTTCATTACGTTTTTGTTATTTTAATATTAAATAAGCATGAAAAAATTATTCAGGTAGAACTCGTAATAGAATGCATCAAATGAAAAAAGTTTCGATAATTTTTTCGTACCGATGAGAAAAACGGAAAACATATTGAATATGAGTTGATAGAATTCAACCAACCAATAGAATTTTAAACGATCAAATTTTCATTCATATTTCAATTCTTTGTATGTGTCACAGCTACAAGAAAGACAAAGGTAAATAAAGTAAAGTAAAAATTTATGTATCTCAATCTGAAAGGAAAATAATCGGAAAACATATTGAATATGAGTTGATAGAATTCAACCAACCAATAGAATTTTAAACGATCAAATTTTCATTCATATTTCAATTCTTTGTATGTGTCACAGCTACAAGAAAGACAAAGGTAAATAAAGTAAAGTAAAAATTTATGTATCTCAATCTGAAAGGAAAATAATAGACAGTCTTACTCATCTGTTTAGATATTTTCTCCGATCTATTAATAACAAGTATTTTAAAATATTAATATGCGAAAAAGGTAGGTTAAAAAAGAACAAAAAATCTCACATTACATTTTACATCGATTTTTATTACCCATACAAAAATATTTATCAAAAGAGAAAATTAATTATTATTTTTAATATGGAAGTGAAGAGACTAATAACATTTGATTCATCAAGAGATGATTCTCTACTCTACCAATGTATGAATTAATATTTAGTAAGTACATAAAATGATTTTTTTTTTTAGTCTTGATTTACATAAAAACGTCCAATATTCGATATTCCCAAATGAGTTGAATTGGATTCTTTATTCGTGAGAATGTAAAACTTTAGATATTAATATTTTTGTAATATTTAAATGCTCATGCTTGTTATTTTGATTTATAATGTAAGGTATTCCTCTCTTTTTTTTAATATATTGATTCAGAAATATTTACAAAAAATTGTAGTCTATTATTACTATTATTATTTATTATTTATTTCATTATTGATTATTTCTAATAAGAATTTATTTCTTATAAGAATTTATAACCTAACCTATAACTTAATGTAACCTATCTTTTTTCTTTTTATGATACGGAACCACCGTAAGGTATTACTTCAGAGGATGAATGAGGATGATATGTATGATTGTAAATGAAGTGAAGTCTTGTACAGTCCCAGGTCGACCATTCCTGAGATGTGTGGTTAATTGAAAATTGGAACCCAAACACAAAAGAACACCGGTATCCACGATCTAGTATTCAAATGCATATAAAAGTAACCGCCTTTACTAGGATTTGAACCTTACAACTTTCGACTTCAAAATCAGCTGATTTTCGATGAGTTCACCATTAGAGCAACCCGGTGGGTTTTTTTTACCTCCGGGGCTACCGTTAGGTATTACTTCCGAAAATGGGATGAATAATATTTTTTGTAGCCTGTGAAAACGCCATGCCTAACCGGGATTTGAACCCGGAACCTCCGGATGAAATTCCCGGGTTCGAATCCCGGTTAGGTATGGCATTTTCACAGGGTACAAAATATATCATTCATCTTATTTTCTCAAGTAATACCTAACGGTGGTCTATAATAATAATAAATATATAATACATGATGGCGTTATTATACTATAGAAGCCTTATTCCAGATACTTGGGTATCTGGGTAGATGTGAATAACCCGGTACAGGAACCGATGTCCTCGGTTCCTGTACGTTGACCAGCAGTCTTCTGAGGTTAATTGTGGTATTTTTCTGCCTTGGTGCATATCTCTCTGACATTAATCGTGAACGAACGAACGTCTTTCACATCAATACACAAAATACCACAATTAACCTCAGAAGACTGAGTCAACGTACAGGAACCGAGGACATCGGTTCCTGTACCGGGTTAAAGAGCAGGCTGTAAGCGCAAGTCGTTAATTCAGTCTTAATGTACTGTGCGCAGGTTTGAACTGCGCTTTGGATAGCGCGAAATTTTGAGAATATAACCTTAGATTAGATTCATATGCAACTTTAGAAGTTGCATATGAAGTTGCTGTACCGGAGGTACAGCATTGGCAAAAATGAGAGTTTTCATCCACAACGGTATGGAAAAAAGTAAAGCTACTCAAGAAATGTTAAGCGAGGTGTTAAATTAAATCGTTTATTGGTAATGGAAGGGTGCCGATACTGGTATCTGGACGTTCAGCTTAATTATGGATCTTCGATCTTCGATCTTCTACAGGAGGGGGTTCTGGGAGCTAAACCTTCGGTTTGTCGGATTCCTGATCGGCCACGGGCCATTTAGAAATTACTTTAGACACACAGCAATTGATAACATCTGTGTATATTGCGAGAGCACAGATATACCAGCTCATGCTGTGTTTCAGTGCTCGAGGTGGGTAGCCGAACGCAGAACAGTTATCCTCTTGGTCGGACATCTTGATGTTCATAATATCATTAGTAAAATACTATGTTCGGAATGAGATTATAAAACGATTTTAGCTTATGTTACAGATATCGTCAGGAATAAGGATGAGCTCAGAAGGCTAAACCTTCTGTAGAAGATCCTGATTATCATGAAGAATTCGTGAAGACTTGTGAAGATCTGGATAATAAAGAACGGCATCGTGGAAACGATGGACCCGGGACCCGGGGGTGAAGTCAGCCTGGCTGCGGAACCATCGTCTGCACAAGCGCGGGTGGACGGCGGTAATGACGATGACGCTCCTGGGACATCAGACCCCCCCCCCCCCGGGCGGTTTAAGAGAGATACCATGTATGCCCATGTCCTTTTATGTTTAGTACACTTACAAATTTTTTTTTTGCTCCAATTTTCTCGGAGTATGACGAACATGAAGACGCCTGACGAGGCGACACGTTCGAGAGTAAATGCATGCCTTCTTAGATCAATCGGGCTGCCGGACGTGATAAACGGAGTGAGGTTTTTTGGTGGGTTTGGTGGGGTTCAATCCCCACACTCCGGCCAGCGGTGTAAAATATTATCCGCATCGGATAAAACTAACCTGTACACACACGCACGCGCATGCACATACAGTGGCGCCACTAAAAACCACTCCGAGATTTTTATGTTACATGGTTTGGCAGCTATTTAATTTAATGTATACGTGTATGTTCTGACCATTAAAATTTGCATTTACACCAATTTCTGTGGTTAAAGAATTTAATGATTAAATTATAACAGTATTTTAATTGTCTTATTTTACAACTTAAAATAAAAAATAATTTGGTTTTTATTGGAAATTTTTTTTTCTTTAAATTATGAAAAAGTATAATAACGTTTTATTATCGTGGTGTTAGTAAATACATACAAATGAGTTTTCCGTGGTTACTATTTCGATGATATTTCGAAAATAGTGTTACAAATATTCTCCCACAGCGGTTCATTATATTTATTAAATCGAGGATAAAAATAATTCAAGTCATTATTTTCATAAGTTATTATTTCATTTTAATTTTATTTATTCATTATTATTTATATTAAAATATTTCAAGAACTACTCTTGTAAATTGTCATTTTTGTTTGTTTTTTTCTACTTCTTAAGACATTTGAAGTTTACTATTATAGCAAATAAGAAAACTTCTGGTAAAAAGTTGTTTGTACTCTTTTTTAAGGGAAGTTTAAGGGAAAATATCTCGTTCTCTAAAGATTATTTCAGGATACTTTGACCAAAGATATTGTTGTAAAAATGAATTTGTTGGAGTGTATTCAGACATTATAAAAAACTATCATTAATACTATGGGTTCTAAAGTGCTTGAGATATCTGGAAAACATATAGACTACTCAAAAAGATATTTGTTGAAAGCCTTAAGGAGAAGGAAACTTCTTTAAAGATAGCTAATAAGCCTGTAAATAATATATACAAAGTATATAAAAAGAATCGTTCCGCTAACGTGTTAGATACTAACATTATTCATTTTACTCGGTTGTATGAAACTTTGTTCAGAAAAAAAGTTTCGTTTTTTCTCATAAAACGCTTAAAATATTAGTGAATAAATAATTACTTCCTAATGATAATTTAAAGAATACTTTAACTGATAAAATACTTAGGTTGATAAAATTATATCCTACCAATAAATGCGAACGAGGAGGTCCAGGAGTCCAACTCCGACTAATACGTTCGTGGTAACACCCGAGGTGGTCCTGTAATCACAGCATACCCGAAGGGAGACGATATTGTGAGACAATGAATAATTATCCACGGGTAAAACCTGAAGACCGGATCTTTTCATAGCCCGGAAAATTGAGCTTCACGGTACACATTTTTTACATCAAATAGAATGACAGTCGGAATCAAACGCTTATAGCTTTAACCTTTCCTGTCCTCCCAGACGATGGTTATAACGCTGAAAATCGCGTCCACGGTTGACCTGTCCTTGCAAAAGGCAAACTAGAGATTTACTTGTAGTTATTAACAGCTCTTCGTACAGTTTATTAACCATCTTGAATAGCTAATCCAATTTACTGAGAAAGCAGATCGGCCTTTTCTTGCCTTTCCTCCTTCCTGAGGAGCATAAGCCGAGCGGATTTCCCGACTGATGACCTGGTTAAAAGCATTTTCCCGACTGATGACCTGGTTAAAAGCATTGACCGTGAAAAGATAGAGCCGGCAACCACATAAACTCTAGAAACCTCTGTCGTATATGTTGTATGGTTCGTTCGTTAGCTGTCAACGATTGCAGAGTTAAAGTCTTTTGTAATCGGATTAAACTTTTGAAATAATAAAAAATTAAAACAGTTAATCGGTCACTTGAATTTTTGAACAGATCTTAATCTACATGTGATTATCTGAGTATATCACAAATTTTAATATTAGTATTTAATATTTAAGTTAACTCTCTTTTTATCGAAATGGGTTTATCAAATATTAGTTATAAATACATGAAAGTATTTTGTTATAACTATGACAACGTTATAGTTATAACTATTATTTTGTAATAAAATGCATTATGACTGTAATAAATGTATTAATCTCTCATTGTTTACTAGTCGTATTGAGAGATAAAAATTTAATTAAAAACCGTAACTTATAAATAAAGTAAATGAAAACTCTGTTTATATTAATAAAACGTTATAAGATAAAAAATAATTAGAAAAAACTATCGTAGTCAAGTTGTAGAAAATGATTATTTAAGTACAAGAAAACTAAATTATACCTTTAATTAATGATAAAATATATATTAAAAAGTTTTCTTCCTCTAATGTTTAAACTTATTATAATAATTATAAATATATTTTTTCTACATCAGCAATAATTTAGATCTTGCGTGTAATATGGAATTAAACTAATAAAATTAAATGTTTAAAGTATAAAATATTAAGAGTTTGTTTCTTATTGTCCTTTATATGTCTATTTATTGTATTGTTGTAAACCATTTTATTTGATAAATTACTATAAATTACTTATTATTACGATATTACCATACCATTCAAAAAACTGTTAACGCTAAATGAAAAATTGTATACTTAAACTGATGTAAACTGAAACATATGTACGTATAGATCAAGAGATAGAAAACGAGTTGTACTCATAATAAGAAAATGAATAATTTTTTTTAAACACGTACTGGACAAGTTAATAATAAATTCAGGAATTTTTTATTGTAATGTAATAATTATATTCCAACAATTTGTATTGAAATCGATCATGAAGTGATTGCAACTTACTGAATTAAATTAATATGGATTTTCTATTAAAACTTCAACTAAGTAGTCCTAGAAAAGTAAAGGAAATACTGAAAAATTAAATAATACATAAAACGAGGTAAAGATTTAACATATTCTTTTTCTTAGTAAATCAAAAATTTTGGCGGAACAAAAATAACATATTATAAAAGATAGTATAAAAAATCTTGCCAATGATTCTTTGCCAAATATCTTTTATATCCGTTTTTTATTCTTTTCATAGAAAAATATGATTGAATACTCTTACTTGGCTGATGGCAACATTTATAAATTACTTATCTTTCTAACATGAAAACATTGCTTCCTATCACAAAGTAGTCTTGAAAAAAAATAATTTTCACAACCATATTTATTTACTTATTGTTTTAAACAAAATTAGATTTTTTTTTTCTTTAATACTAATTCTGAAAAACATTTAGAAATATTAATTTTCGTATTTATTTATTTCATTACTTTTATTAAAATTATTTTTAGTAAATAATATTTCGTTAATTTTTATGATTATTTTGGTCGCATAATATTCTTATGATTTAAAATGAATACATTTCACAAAATTTAGGGGTTTTAAATTATTATTTATATACAGAATATCCAACAAAGAGACGGGAAAACTTTGGGAAATTTCTACTAGGAAAATAGTGAAAAACGTTTATATAAAAGTAGGTACGGAAACGCTTTGTTTTCGAGTTACGTCTGACAAAAGATTTCGTCCGGATTTCAGCTCTTCTAATAAAAAGAAGCCTACGTTATTTTTGGGACCGAAATTATGGAGTTGGTGGTTTGGTGGTTTGAAAATTATGGAGTTGGTGGTTTCTTACGTAATTTGAGTTGGGAAATAGGATACTACGGTAAAAGTTCCCAGAACTGTAACTTCAGAAGTAGTCAAGAAATCCGAAGTAAAACACAAAATCGGTGTCAAAAAACAATACAATAATACAATGTAATACAATAGCTTTGCGAAATATTTTCTAACAAAACTTGTAGGAAATTTAATTTTGAGAAAATTAAATACGGTCAATATAAAGTTTATATTATTATAAACTTTAAAAAATTGGTTTTTATCGAAGCAAAATAGTCAGAGTACCGAATAAATATTCTACTTAATGTAGCAAAATAAAAAAATAAAATACATGAAATGATAAAGGTACCAGAATAGCAAACCTCAGTAACTGTTCGAAGTCTCCTTCACAATGTACGCCAAAAATATTTTACGCCTGAAATAGGCGTAAAATATTTTTGGAAGCTTTCCTTTTCCTCATAATCTCAGGATAGTTTCGTATAAATTCAATATTATTTCATATTAATGAGTAACAATTCCTTAGTATTAACTTTATGATGGCATACCTTCGTCCTCAAATAGCCCCAAATGAAATAATCTAGTGGCGTTGCTTAATTGGTGACCATAGTGGCCAATTGATTGGTCTGCCACGTCCAATCCAGTTTAACCTTTTTTTTTAAAAAAGAATGTTCATTCGGTTCAGAACAATACGAATTTCGCTTTAATTTTCTTAAGTTTGTTAATAAACCGTACGCATTTACCAGACCCGATAATACCTCGCTATTGCTAGATTTGAGTATATATGTAGATTAAATAAACACAATTGAAAATTTGATAAAACATTAAAAAACTGAACACGTTACGGAACTTCACAAAATTTAACCTTTCACTTTATAGATGTAAATAAATCCAATTAACAACACCACTACCTATCGGATTTAGTTGAAACTTCTTTCTAAACACAGTAGTCGATTCAAAATCTTTCTTTCTACTGGTCAGATCAAGGATTTCAATAGCTTTAAACCTTCTTCAGACAACGCGGACTATTTTACAAAAACCCCCGCGTAAATCGGTAGTCTATAGCGGGTACACTTACGAAGATTTCCTTTTATATATATGAAACCGCACCACCACTTAGCGGGTCCAAACTAATTCAGAACCTTCGCGGGCGTACGCACAACAACTCAGCAAAGTTCCATCGCAATCGGATGAATGATATAAGAATGCATACGGGACAAACATTCATTTTTACATACATAGAAGATTTAAGAAAGCTATTGTACTAAAAACATAAAAAAGCTTGTTTGTCGATACCGAAATTTGTGTTACGTTGGATATCTTAAAAACTACTGGAATTTAATTTCTGGACCTATTTTTCCTATGTTTCAGCTCTAATTACCTAAGAAACTACCAACTTTACTCCTTAATTTCGGTTTAAAATTAAGCTAATATCAGACCTATGTTTATATGAAATTTTTTCTTTATTTTTATTAGTAGAATATGTGCTGAAAGTTTATCTTTTCTTCGTGGGACACTCTGTACAATTACTTTCATTATTGGGAAGAATAATTTGATATTTAATTCACTGAAATATTTCTGATGTAAAAATAAGTATCCCACCACGAGCCACTGCTCATTTAATCTAATCTATCAAGTTTTTTGTTATAGAAACGTAACATCAAATCTGATCCTAAAATGTCTAATTTTTAAATTTGTCAATATATCTATTATAAATAATATTTTAGATATATGAACATTAATTTCAAATAAAATTATTGCAGTAGCTAAACCGTAATTAACTGCTACTGTATAAAAATTCGAAATTTATATCATTCAATACAAAAATAAATTAAACACAATGATACATACCTATATTTGATTAAATATCACTATATAACATTATTATATTAAATCAATTAAATAAAAACTGACGTTACATTTATCTTGGCAACGTTCTTAATTTAATTTCCATTCAGCAATTAAATCCATATCCATAAACGGCCATATCTGTTTTATCAATATCGTAGAATTGAATAATTCTTAAAAAACCTGTTAAAAAAATACGTAACTAAATTACATGTAACGATTTCAATAAATATTACTCAGATACTTTTTGTCAATTATACAATGTGTAGTTTGTTAAATGAACAAACTACTGTAATTTTCAGAAAATTTAATAACCATGAACTTTGTACAAATAATTAAAATGTTGCTGAACTCGTTATTCCTTTAGTTATTTAATATGTTTAAACGTTCGGCGACCTTTACAATACCGGATAGTATAATCGGATGAATAAAGTAATTCAAACAGAATTCCAGATAGATATGAATTCGCACGAACCACCCTAATAACCACACATTTAAAATTTACGTAAGTAATCTGAATAATAAGAAGTGGATAATATTATACACACGTAGGTCCCTAATGTTTTATTTATTGTATGAAAAATCACGCTAAATGAAAAAAAAAAAAAATGGTAAACTCATACTGCGTATAAATAAATATTTGATCATCAACGGTGTAGAAAATAATGGCATCCAATATCCCCCCCTCCCCCGCGCATGGGTGTGCGTGCGCTAGAGAGAGAGAGAGAGAGAGAGAAAAAATATTTGATTTATTTTGCACCCTAGCCTCTAAAATCATTGACAGCCCCAGTCTATGAAAAAAAAAATTACAAAAAATTACGAAATAAAACATAAAAACGTCATATTATTCAGCAGAAATCAGAAGAAAAAATAAATCAGAAATATATTTTATATACATATCGGATGAAGAGACCAACCAAAGAATTATATGAACGATCGGACACGCTTACAGACATGATCTGAAAACGCAGACTTGCATTAGCGAATGAATAACAATAGACTGACGAAGAGGATCTTTGATTAGTGAACGGCTCGATCAGGAAATCCGATCGGCATCACGAGATAGAAGAGGACCAAAGGCAAGCAGGAATCAACAGGGAAGTTACAAACAAAATTACGAACACGAAGTGAAACAAAAATAAAATAACACAGTCAAAGAATGACGAGATTTAATGGAAAAAATTAATAATAATATTATATATCGGGTGTCCATTTTAACCCGGGCGGGGGGGATTTTCTCAACATCTATATAGACAATTCAACTTAGTAACATTATTAATAGATCAATTAAGCAAAACAGTAGTGTTAAATTTGTAAAATTAATGGATTTGTTGATGCATCACTCACTTTTTATTCTAAGGGAATATAACATTTCACCGCTGAAATAAATTCTTCTACCAAAGCTTGAGTTTTAGTACTTTTAGCTCGTTTGGCTCACCAAATGATCCTAGCTTTAAATACTATAATTAATAAAATTCGTGTATACTTTGACTTCATGATTGAAGTCAGAATAACAGGGAATCAACAGTCACCTGTAATGCCAAATGGAATTATATCAATTCATTTGACAATCCTGTAGGTATTCTGTCTCGTGGTTGTTCTTTAAAAATTTTGACTTGTGATGGCACGGTTCTTTTTGGTGCTTAAAGGATTCAAAATTCTGGTAAAATAACAATATTCATTTCTTAATGTGAATGTGATATTCAAGAAAAAAAGGGATTCGATTCTCATTTATTTTTACATTATTAATATGTATTACTGAAAACTTTGTCCTTTTCAGACTAATTTTTACTTTTAGCTATTGCTTTAGATTCATTCATAATATTAAATCAAAATCAGAAGGAACACTGTACGTTAACCATTAAAGAATTAAATTGAATGTTTTTATTCAATTATATTATAAATAATGTATTTTGATATTCAATCTGGACGACAGATTTCAAAACACAGTAAATTATGTTTTCTTAGTCCAATTTTAGACTCTAATATAATAGTATTTAGACTCTATTAATATTAGACTCTAATAATAAAAATTTGTCGAATTCTTACGTATATTTTACTCATATGTTTTTCTACTAAGGCTATACATTTAGAATTAGCATCATGCCGGATTAAAACGTTTTAAATAAAAACTGTTACCGGGTAGGATCAAAAAGTTGTAGGACTGAATTAATTAAAAATTTTTTATTGAACTAATCGGTACAAATCCTTAGTAGTCCTCGAAATAGCACCCTTGTGCTTCGACAACGCGTATAACGTGATTCCCATTGCGCGTACGCCTTCTGGAACTCGCTTCCGGGATACCCTTCAGAGATGCCGTCACGGCCCCTTGGACGTCTTCTACGGAGCTGTATCGGGTTTCCCTTGAAGTTCTGCTTGAGCCGAGGAAAAGAGGAATAAGTCCGGCGGTGCCAGATCTGGACTGTTGGGGGGGGGGGGGGGGTGAGGCAACGTGGCAACCCTGTGCTTGGCCAGAAACTCCCTCAGCAGCAGCGCCGTGTGGCACGCGTTGATCATGGTGAAGCTTCCAAGAATCGGCGATGTCTGGCCGCACGCGGAAGACGCGTTTGCACAACCTGTTAAGCACGTTCATGTAAAAACTAGCATTCACAGTCTGTCCAGGGGGTACAAAGAATTTGATGGCGTAGCGCTGCTCGAGATTTTTATCCATCTCGGATCTCTCCGCTTGCCCGCAGGCGACTGGAAAAAATATCGGTCTCTTCGGAAGGCCACCCCCACTACCACGTTCAGGTGGTCCGACCACCCTTCGCCGCTCTGTTAGCGCTATAGAAATTCAGTCCTACTACTTTTTGATCCTACCTGTATATCTCAAATGCTATCCAGTACCGGTACAAACTTTAAAGCTTCTAGCAATACTCTTTTTCCCTTTACCAAGATATATTTATTCAAAGAATTTTATTAATTTTATGTGTTTCGTTTTAGTGTTATTTCTTTGTAATTCTATAAATCACCCGTTTGGTTAACTTCTTTATTTTTCTAAGTACTCTGTAACGCAGTAATCGATTAATGAATTAACTTAAGTGTATTGTTTAATAAATTTTTGTTTTAAACAGCAGAGCATAATCAGTCACGACTTAATATTCTATCCGTTCAGTTCGTAATTTAAGTGATACAATGTTTAACTCATTTTTACTTCCTTGTACAAAGTAAAGGAAGTATTGTGATCGCGAAAAATTTCGGAACGGAAATATATATTCTGACCATCCCTGAATCCATTTTGACTAGTTTCGGCGTGACGTCTGTACGTACATAACGTATGTATTTTGCATAACTCAAAAACGATCAGCCGCAGGAAGTTGAAATTTGGATTTAGGACTGTTGTAACATCTTGTTTTGCACCTCTCCTTTTGATTGCAGTCGACTGAACCAAAAGAGTCCATAATCAAAAAAAAAAAAAAATTGGATTTTGGACTTTTTCTTAAAGCCCTCATTGAGAGCTTGTCAACAATATATCGTAAGTGTTACTTATTAATTTTAATAGGCGTACATGGAAGTCATACGGTGTCTACATCAAATTTTTCTAATTTAATAGTAAGAAAACATGCAGAGCATAGTCTCTGCATAAGTAGTATAAGTACTACTGCATAGTCTGTATAAGTATAACTAACTTTTAAATCATCTGCATTCATTAAAAGAACCGGCAATCGGTACAATGAATTAGCCAAGCAATTAAATGCTTGACAAGATCTGTACACCTTCGAAATTTTTAATGAAAATAAATCAGAATATCTAAAATTTAATTCGAGACAATTTATTAACACAAGTTTTATCGTAATAATAATTATAGCAATACATATACATATTCTTCAAAATACTGGTTACGATTAGTAATTAAATGTGTTTGCTTTCATCTAAATTTGTAAATCATTATTCTCAATTAATTACATACCGCAGGATTTTTGTAGGCAACGAACAAACTTTAATCATATTACATACAATTGCCTCAATATATAACTTTATTAAATTCTAAAATAAACTACTACTATATTAGAATAAACTTTAGTTAATTAATTTTTTAATGAAAATAAAATAAAATACTTACTTGAACGTTGATTTTTAATAAAATAAAGTTGGAGACGTTCTTTAAATGTGTTTTCGTTTACGTAATACTCTACACGTACTCTGAAACAAAATAAAAAAAGAAGTATTAATAATTAATGAAATTGAAGAATATAATGGTTGAACCAAACGTCTCGGCTATCATCAAACGTAACTTTAAGTTGCTACTAAAAAGATAAAAACGCTATTTTATTTGATACGAATGATATATTTTGAATAAGTGTGCACAATGTTATAAACGATATATTTTAGATATTTAACATTTATTTGATTACATGACAGAAAAATATTCTCAATGGTTGCAATATATTCATAACAAATGAGTATGGTGATGCTGTGAGAGGATTTATGGGACCTTCCACACATTTTATTCTGCCGTTCTGCAGTAAATTAGAAGTAAGTAGTATGTAGTTCAGTGTAATGGATCATACATCGATAAATATTTGATTGGCACTTTAGAAGTTCATCGAGTGAAGAAAACCATGTTGTAAAAATTTAAGGGAAACAAAATTAGAACGGTATGGATGCACCTATAGTAATGTTCCTCACGGCCGATGAATCATGTTCTTTGAAAATGCATCAAATAGCAGTGGATCGCTTTGAAGATCCAGGAGTTTGCGGAATTACTTCATCTATTTGGATCGGTCAGATTTTTCCTTTGAACCACACCAATATACGTGCGTGTGGAAAGACAATGCTTTGGCCGTGTGGAAAGACAATGCTTTGGCCATTCGATTGAGTACATGCAACAGCGAGTTTGCCCAAATATGTGGTTTTTCGTAATTACGTCAACAAATTTAATCAGCTTTTGCTTAAATTTGCATGTTGTTAAACTGGTAATCGCCTCTTCCTCCCAGAAAATAAGAGGATACTCCAGAACATCTTGAACGGTGTGTTTCTGGAATCCGCAGAAAGGTTTTACTCCGTCTCCGAGTAATTATGAAACGATGTTCGTACTGCCCATATCTAACAATGGCTATTAGCTAACAATGGCATCATCTCCAGGCTCAATGACATCTCCGGGCTGACAATGGCTACATCGTTAGTAGTTGGTGCGTTAAAGTGCTGTTAATGTTCACCGGATGACCTCTTGTTTGTCTGTTATTTTGTTACTTTGTTATTCGTCCGAGGCATTCTTTCTAATTCTGGTTTAAACATTTGCACTAAATAACTTTACAGATTTAAAACAATGTCTTGTCTTGCTACACTCCAGTTATATTAGCACATCAGTTTGTAACTTTTCGTCGCCCATGAAATAAACATGTAAAAATGTTGGTTTTTCGTCTGGAAGGGAAAGCTTCGTCATAGATTTGACCTTGTACCTTAAATTTAGGCATAAAACTATCTAACAATGGCTATTAGCTAACAATGGCATCATCTCCGGGCTCAATGACATCTCCGGGCTGACAATGGCTACATCGTTAGTAGTTGGTGCGTTAAAGTGCTGTTAATGTTCACCGGATGACCTCTTGTTTGTCTGTATGCCTACTTTGTTATTCGTCCGAGGCATTCTTTCTAATTCTGGTTTAAACATTTGCACTAAATAACTAAACAATGTCTTGCTACACTCCAGTTATATTAGCACATCAGTTTGTAACTTTTCGTCGCCCATGAAATAAACATGTAAAAATGTTGGTTTTTCGTCTGGAAGGGAAAGCTTCGTCATAGATTTGATCTTGTACCTTAAATTTAGGCATAAAACTATATTATTGCACTACAGATGACGCTCCAAACGATGCAATTTGAAAACTGTAACTGTATGCCCTTACATGACTGTAGTGAGTGAGAAGACCGCAGTTTCATTTTCCCATTTGAGATGTATAGCTCAGATGGGAAAATGAAACTGCGGATGGCGATGGCCAAAGAAAATGTCATCCGTGTGTCAAAATATCTCAACGGAAGCTACAGCAGGAACGTATCATAACTTCTACATCAAGAATAAGGGAAACATTGCAGGAAAGAGAGATTTGCCTGCACAAAAATGTGTCAGAGAAAGGGCAAGGGAAAATTATTAATTTTCCAACGCCTTTTTTCCAAAGTAACTATTTTTTCAATAATCATTGATTTCCATTATAATGAATTTATTTTCTCGTTATATTTTTGTAAACTTAGTTGCAAAATTTGAGGTTAATTACAGGCTACACCGAGCGAGTGAGTATTTGTAAATTGTATTTGTATAATAGTATTTTGTAAATTGAATGTAGATAAAAATTTTCATTTTGTTTGGAATTGTTAGGGTGCAAAATTCAATCATGATCGGAATAAATCTGTATAAAAGACAAACGGACATACAAACATTTTTCTTTATATATACAGACTGTAAATGTACATCTCTTCCCTAATTAAGATAAATCATATTATGAATTAAAAATAAATTTTGCTGTAATTATACTGAGCTTAATTCTGATAAAAATTTCAACCAAATGTTTGCTTTTGTTCATCGTATAGAGTAAAGCAATTCCGCGCAACGAAAATTTCCATAACTTAATTTTTAGTAATTTACCCCAGAGAACGTTTATGCAGTTGGTTGATCGGTAACAGTCAAATCTCATCTATATGTGTGCATATTTTTTCATAAAAAGGTATCTATCTACATGTACAGAATTGTAGCTGTGCGCAATTGTTACTCAAGCGTTTCAGAAAAAGAAAATGTAAGTTATTAATAGAAAAGATATATTACGTAAAATGTTGTAACAAAGAACTTTATAGTTTATCTGCAAATTATAAGTGAATGATTTAACGACATATTGTGGTTTTAATCAGATATACTATAACGATTACATAACGTAATTGTATAATAAAGTGATATGTACACTTTATTAAAACAAATTTATTCTGAAAAACAATAACTTTTCTTGACAAGGAAAAAGGCATTATAACATCTTTTGCACCAGTAGAGCGAGACGATTTGACGTAATACAATTTGTCATATTTTATTACGCTTAAAAACCCTCATTTAATATAATAACTAAATAATTTTAAATAAAATTATTCAATAAAAAGCTTTGAATAAAATAAATGAAAAGTCTGAATAATTTTTTTTTCTTCTAAATATAAGGTTATATGTCAATACTACCAGTTGAGAATGCGCATCTTCCTAAAAAATAAAATAAAATAATTTTGTAAAGTATGTCATCTACAACAGTTAATCAAATAGTTTACACACACACACACACACATATATATATAATATATATATATATATATATATATATATATATATATATATATATATATATATATACATAACTAAAAAGTTCTCCTGGTACTCTCATAACATATTCTACTCGTTAAAATAATAGAAAAAGATAATATAAACATACGTTCTAAAATGCTTCGTTTGCGAATTATGGGTAGAGAAAGATTCGTATCTGCAGTAGTTTTTGAGATATGAAGAGTAAAAACCAGTAAATTGGATAAAAAACCCCTGTTTTTCATGTTTGATATACAAAATGTTGTTAAATGGGTAATAAAGATATAATATTTTCAAAACATGTATAACATTTATTTCTGAACAAAGTTGAAATAATTGCTGACGCCTGGACTGTGGTGAACTGCATTGAAAATAATTCCATTAATAACAGCATCTTTTGGACAGATTGTTCGTAGCTGGTACGAATACTAGGTACCTGTAAATAATACTAGTAAACCTGTTTCCCGATGATTGCGAAAAGTTATGTTGATTGTTTTGGGATTTGGGATCTGGAATCTTGCGATTCAGAAAACTTATTTCATATTCTACTTTCTTTTTCTTGTTTTAGCCTCCGGTAACTACCGTTCAGATAATATTTCAGAGGACGAATGAGGATGATATGTATGAGTGTAAATGAAGTGTAGTCTTATACATTCTCAGTTCGACCATTCCCGAGATGTATGGTTAATTAAAACCCAACCACCAAAGAACACCGATATCCACGATCTAGTATTCAAATCCGTGTAAAAATATCTGGCTTTACTAGGACTTGAACGCTGGAACTCTCAACTTTTCAAATCAGCTGAATTTGGGAAGAAGCGTAAATCCATATCATTATATTCCTCTGTTGTAAAGTAGTACGGTATTACTTCAATCGCAAATATTACTTCAAACTAATTCACAGAAAATCTTCGCTAACGACAGCACAATTCACAGTACCCGATATACTTAATTTAGCTTACAGAATAATTTAGCTTACACTATATGATTTATTGATCATTGCGCATTGTTGATCAGCTTTTGCTATTTTATTGCCAACTTTGAAAAAATATTTTTTTCAAATAATTTACTGCATTTCTATCATTAATAAAATAAATTCTTATTTATTTATTTTTATTTTTAAATTATTGTGTAATCCAGTTTTTGCAAGTTCAATTAATTTTCTGACCAATATAGTAACGTACTCTTTCTTAATAAAATTCGAATTTTTCTAACTTTCATTGCTTATCTTTATTCAACTTATCTTTTTGTTCAGAATAATAATAGATAATAAAGCAAAGCTTTTAAACATAACTTGTAGAGAATTTATCTATTTAACAATGTTGTCGTACGTCAAACATAAAAAACAGAAAGGGGTTTTATCCTAATTATTGGTTATCACTCCAAATTTCTCAAAAAATACTGCAGATACGGTTCTGGGACCTATTTTATTCAATGTTTCAGATAAAAACGTATAAGAAATCGCTAATTCTGCCCTACAAATTTTAGTACGATCTAGTTTAATCAGGGTAGCTGAAATCCGAGCAAAAAACGTTCCCTCAAGACGAAGCAGTTTAGGACTTATGTTTATATGAATATTTTCACGAATAAGATAGGTTCATACTTACACTTTAGCCGCAATTTTGACCAACGTGCCAACGAGAAGAAAATGTCTAAAATACAAACCTGATATGGCCTTGTTCTTTAAACATTCTTTTCTACTGTATTTTTTCACATTAAATATATTTGATATATACATACGCCAAAATATTAACTACAAACGGTCAAGAATATTTAATATAGTTTATTGATTATTCATTAAGGTGGATTTCCGTAGTGATCTGATCTTTAGAGATGGTTGTAGCAAAAAAATGAGGAAATACGAGAAACTTTGTGAATGTGAACTTTTTCCATTACTTTAATGAGAGAAAAACGCCTATGAAGTTTGGCAGAATCCTTCCGGGCACCTGTATATATATATATATATATATTTCACGTATCTTATAGTAAAACGTGATCGACATTAGTCAAAGAAAAAAAATTGTACCGTACATTGCAATTCATGACAATATATTTTCTTTTGAATTCCCTAGTGTCGAATAGGGTATAGGGAATACAATTTTGATACAATAGTAAATACAATTTTTACTTAAGTCCTTCTCCCAAAACAGACAAAATAAAAACAAAACTCTAGTTTTTATTTTTGCAATTTATCTTGTTGTACCTCTTGGGATATGAATAGCAAGATACTCTTTTATTGAATGTTTTAAAAACACAATAGAAAAATGCAGGCCTTAGATATTTAACGGAGTATTAATTACTTTTATGATTTAATTTCTATTATTTATTTATTTTTGTGTTTTAAACTTAATGTAGGGATAAAATCTAAACGTACGGGATAAAATTGCCAGTTTCTGAGAAAATAGATATTTTTTTCTTAACTACAGATAATTCTTCTTTTTTCCCCTAAAACTTAAAAATATACTCAGATTTCCCTATTTTTTCCGTAAATTCATTTTATAATTTAAAGTAACATATTAGATATTTACTTTATAAACTAATAGAAAATTAAGCTAATTAACATTAAACTATTATATAATTTAGTTGAATATAAATATAAATTAATATAAATATAAATATAAATTTAGTTGAAATATATTCTTCAAACTGAATGCGCCTTGGCGCCCTGGGGAGCGCGACTTCCTCAGAGGCGCCACAAAAAAATGACATTTTAATTTTCAATCCAAAACAAACAAATAATCAAGCAATTTTAACAAAGACCAAAATAACTTTTTATACTTGTACATCTGTAAACAAAAATAAAGAAGAAATTTTTATGAACTATGAAATGTTGGTAGATACATTCTGCTACTAATGAACTTAAACATTTATTACGGCTTATTGACAAATTTTGTTACGGTTTGACTTATTATGGGAAATCCTTAAGAACCCCGTGCTTATTATCAAATGATTTACCTATGGTTCCACTTAAGGTGCCGATTGTACGTAACTAGTTGGGGAACAAAAATAAAATTCAATGTTAAAGGACGTGACATCTAGCGGCGGTAGGCGTTGCTAGCAACGCCCATAGGTTACGTTTTTTTTTTTTTATATATAATGTTTTTAATTATTTTTATCTAACCCTTCCATAAAATTATTGGTTCTTTCGTAAAGTGAACTTGTTTGACATAGAGCGCGCCTCGGAAAAAGCAGAATTCAGGAATGGCGCAAAGAATTGGAAAAACCATTGGATTAGATTATTAATTACGCCCAAAATTAAATTAATATTCAATTTAAGTTTATAAGTAAATAACAATGAAAATAATTTAGAAGGAACTAAAAGGGATTCCCAGATTAATAGGTCCGTTCAACAATCTGTAGTTTGTAATAGAGACAATGGCACCTCCAAAAGCTGTTGTTCGGCCAGAAGGGTTACCGGACCGAAAATGTTATAGAAAAATGTAAAGACGCGAAGGATGATAAATTATTACGCTTCACCAGTTAAAAGGATGAGGCGGGAATTGTTTCAGCACGCCACGAGATATAAATACTGCCAATGATCAGCGAAGAGAGTAAGTATCTCTGCGAGGCCATTTTCGGTGCAGTTGTGATAAGCGATAACAGGGAATACTTTCAAAAGTTGCGTTCGACACTGTTGCGTTGACGGCAATATCAGTAAGCGTGTGATAACTACGAGTTAGGTGTACGTCACGAGTAAAACTAGGTAAACACTAACTAGGTAAACTAGTAAAACTTGGTAAACACTAGTGAAAGTATTCTACTCGTTCATAAAGTGTACAGTAATCCTATTGTAAACAGTAAAAGTAATATTTAGAAAGATTAAATTGTATGAACTTTAGACAGAAAAAAAAAAAATTCTATTATGTAAATCCAAGTACTGAAGATGAAACAATTTGAAATATTAATTTACAAGAGATTATACTAGTTTATTAAAAAGGAATAAATAAATAAATAAATTTGATTGGTAAAATCGAATTATGACTTCGGCCGTGATAAAAAAGCTAAAAAAACTTGGCCGTGAAATTCAGTTTGCTATCTTATGAATTTATTATTAAAATTTATTACAATCAATAATTCATAAAAAAAATAAAAGAATAATAACAAAACGCAGTGATATCCAAAAAAATTATAATGAAATTGTAAACCGTACGATAAGAGTCTCGCAGATATCATTTCTTCCGCTCAAAAAACAAAAATTTCTGTTATATAAATACAATTGATTTGATACTGACATCAAATCGTTAAGACACTAAGACACTACTAAGTTAAAACACTACATTTCTATTATTAATTTAGAATTTTCTTTAAAAAGAAATACATGCGATATATATGTACAATAAAACGTTTCTAAGCAAAAGAAAAGAAAAAATTGTTACAAAAGTCTTTATATATGTACAATAAAACGTTTCTAAGCAAAAGAAAAGAAAAAATTGTTACAAAAGTCTTACCGGCCCGATTTCATTTATTAAATAACGAATAATCATAAAAAGTTTTGTAACAAATTATAATTTTTTTTTTGCTTATTATATGAAAAGCTTAAACAGTGTTTATTATCTATTATTGTATATCTATTGTCTATTACATATATTTAACATGTACTTTTTTTTAAAGAAAATTGTAAATCGATAAGACATTTTGATAATAGAAATACAGTGTCTGTCTTACTTTTTTGATAACAGTGTCGTTTTGTTAAAAACAGTTTTATTTACATTACAGAAATATTTGTTTTTTGAGCGGAAGAAATGATATCTACGAAACTCTTACCGTAAGGTTTGCAATTTTATTGTAATTTTTTTGGATATATCTTATGGTTTTATTTGAATTTTTATATTGTATGTTATGTTCCGTTATTATTATTTATTTGTCTTTAGGGTAATTAAATAGTATTTACATAACATTTCTCTCAATAACCTGGTCGAACCTCGAACACGCAACAATGCCCTTCTTTTATGTATCGCATCTAGCAAGCAATAATAAGCTTAGTACCGGTTAATATAAGTTTAGATTAAATAAATTTTAATCTAAACAAAATTGATATTTTATTTAAATAAATTTAAATAAAATGAATTATTTTTAATAACGTTAAACGTATAAATAAATTTTGTATTAACGAAGCAGTTTAGGACATACGTCTATATGAACTTTTCCATTATTTTTACGAGTAGAATAGGTTATCAAAGTCCCAGGAGAACTTCGTGATACATATTTGTATTGATGTGCATTATCTTGGAGAATTTTTCTTGCGAGTCTTCTGGACTAACTGTTGATCTAATAAAACCGTTCTAATTTCACAGAAGTCGAAGTCTTTAATACTATAAGAGAAGCCTAATACTATAAGATATGCATCGCTAGTTGGCTGAATCAATGACAAAAAAAAAATTTCATCGTTGTTAGTTGAATGAATTATAAGTTTAAAAAGTACCCAGTTTAACGTATTTTTTAAATTGACTTTTCACTAAAGTTACAATGTTTCTTATGACCACTTATCGTTGATGAAAACTTATGTAGCAAGAAAAATTAATTCTTACTATTCAAAATGTTTTGCAAAAGTTTTCATTTTTGATTTAGGTATTAGAGAGAACCTCAGGTGAGAAAATCGCTGAGCTACAGCCTTAACAGCCTTAGAATATAAATACATTACCAAACATTTAAACCCGAAAAACATGTTTACACCGAGAAGAGAATCTTCTAAGAAAGAAGATTCTGCTCGGCGTTCTTGGATTTGCAGCAGGCCCGCAGCAGGCCATTGATAAGGTCTGGTTGTATTGTCTGCTTCATAAGTTGAAAACAACTTTTTCTCAACCATTGTACGTTGTTTTCTCAACCTGGTCTTACGTAACTCTCTCAAGCGAATCCCAGGTCAGATGCAACGGTGAGTTATTTGGATTCTTTGTTATTAATCAGGGGTTCCAAAAGCGTCTGTCTTAGGACCAGTCCTGTACACGATTTTTACTGCGGGGTCCTTCCAGTTCCGGACGATGTCACCATCATCTCGTCTGCTGACAATTCAGCGAACCTGGTCGCACGAGGACCGCACTTTACTTCAACGAAGAAACAATCGGTGTTTGACCTGATTCGCGAGTGTGGAGGATAAAAATAAAGTAAATCCGAATAAATCAAGTTATATTACGTTTATGTTGAGGAGGGTTACTGTCTAAAAGTCCATATGGACGAGGTCGTCATTCCACATTCTACACTCTGACCTGGTTCGGTACCTTTTTATTATTGTTGTGGATTCTTTTTTGGGTTCAAGAATAAGCAAAATATTTCATTTGAGAATCGATCTAACCGCTTAAAAACCAGCATTACCACGAATTACTCTGATGTAGGCTTTCCCATGCAGTAAGTTCTTATCCAGCCCCCAAACCATACGAAAACTGGATTTGGAAACAGCATACGACACATCATTGCATTTACACTTAAAAAATATAAGCTGCAAAAATATGAAATTATTCTGCAGAGTAAAATACCACTCTCGTACTCATAATACTATTTTCAACATTGTGAACAAAAGTAACATTTATAAAGCAAAAGCAAAACTTTTAACTTTTGCAACTGAGATAAAGGTTAAAATTATTTTCACTCTATTAAAAAATAGCAAAAGATTCAATTTGTAATTTTAATTCATTAAACATCGCCATTAAAACTAATTTCATTTGTTAGGTATATTTCAACCAATACTCTTCAATATACCTTCCAATCTCACAGGTTTTAAGAAAACTGAATTTTTTAATTTTTATATTAGATGAAACCAAAATTAGATATATTAAAAGCATCGTTCTAAATAAGCTTTCATGATAAATTATAAAAAAAATGCATATTCTACTGTGATACGCTTTTGATCACTCCCCCATTCCCCCTGAAGAAACTTGAAACCCTGCAGTTTCTTCAGGGGGAAACTTTTACAGACCTTTTAACGAAGGTTCTAGAAATGTTCTGTGAAAAGTTTGTTTCAGGATTTATAAAATAAAATGGCGGCTTTCAAATAAAACCAGCTGGTTTCAATTAACCACACATCTCAGGAATGGTCGAACTGAGAATGTACAAGACTACACTTAATTTTTACTCATACATATCATCCTCATTCATCCTCTTAAGTATTATCTTGTACTTACCGGCGGCTAAACAGAAAAAGAAAGAAAAAAATAGTCGGTGGGGTGGATTAACGGTAACAAATTGCGTAAGGTCAAACCTAATCTATAACCTCGCAAGTTATCAATGCAAGATTGTCGCCAACAAGAAGCTGCCGTTTGTCATTTTGTTTGGGGCATTTATCTTGTGGTATCTGGTAATGATGAAATATCTACTTTAGATCTAACTTTCACTTGACAACGTGTCACGTTTTCATTGACCGTTTTCGTTATCTAGCATTGCATTAAGGTTTACGTGCGGAAATGGCATTCTATTGGGTGATTATACGGCCAAAATTAAAGAAAAAACGTCTAATTTTATTATTCAATTACATTTTTATCTGTTATCTATGTTCAGTACTGCTTTCTTAGCTTCATTATTTTATTATACGTTAATGTGTTTCTAAATAATTCTATGGTTAAAACTAATTGTACCGGTACTTTAAAATTTTTGTTAATCTTTACATTTTAATATAAATTCAACATACATTGGACAAACGGGAAGTAAATTAAAATTATTATTTATTATCTTGAAGATTAGTTACGATTCAAAAGTAATTTATTTTACATCCAATTTTATCAACCCTTTATTTTATATAATTTTATATAATTCTACTAAGTTTACTTATACTAAATTTATATATTTCTTGACTACCATTTACTTGTAATGTATCGTCATTACAAGGTACTTAATGTATATTCTATAAAGGTACTTAAATGTATTGAATATTTTTTGTTTATATAATAAAAATGATTATATAATAAATGCTTATATAATAAAAATTTTGCTTATAAAAAAAATTCATTACAAGTTTTCATAGTCAGAAGCAATGAAGTATTCTGTTGCTCGTTTTTACCTGATAATAATAACCTGTTTAGTTGTCCTTGGATTTAGATTTGTAACTGTTTATTTTTTTAATGAATATAATAAATATATATTACTTTTTTATAGAGAAAATTTTTTGTTGACCCTAAATATGGAGGAAATTTGATCAAATAGTGATGAAAAAAAGGTAACAGGTGTAAATATTTGGAAATGAGTCTATGAAGATATATATAAAGCAAAAGAATAAGACAAAAGCAAGTACGAAACTTCTGATGAGGGGAGTTAGTGTATTGGGACAAAATAAAGAATAAATATAGAAGTTCATTTTATAGGTTAGAGAAATGTCACGGAACATCATTGCTTTCAACAAAACAAACATTTGAACTGTCAGGTAACTGTCCACCTACTACCATCATTAATACAAACTTTATAAGCCGGTATACGAATCCGCTTATCTGACTAAAATAGGTTACCTCACATATTTCGTTATACTTTTACGGTTCTAGGAAACTCAGTATCTAAAAGTATATTATAGTTACCGTATAAAATGAATTGACAAGTAATAGTAGACAACAAAATCACCGACGGAAGTTAGGTAAAATTTTCAAAATTATTTCTACAAATGATAAATAAACAAAATTCCACCGCGTTGAAAATTATACTAATGAAATATCAATAACCATTTTACCTAACGAATTATTTTCCAGATTAAATTCGAAACATACGTTGAACCTACACTTATACCGATCGAGAGATTAAAACGTGGTTAAACCACAAGTTTAAATAATCCTGTTTCGTTATATCAATAGAAGTTACAGCTAATCTCTAACTAAACTAATCTCTAATTGTATATTTCCAATTTAAAGCTATTACACATCAGATCATGTTTGTTAATATTAATTACAAATATAATAGAGGAACCTTTAAAATAATCTAGTGTTGGGATATTGAAATAATTTGGGGTTATTTTGATAGAATAACCCCAAAAAATAAAATATAATTTTGATAGAATAACCGTTGTGCATCTTCTAAATGCACAAAGAAAAATGTTTTTACAGTTTTATTCCTATCGTGATGAAAACAGTTCCAAAAAAGAGGAAAATTCATATCTACGTTTTATTTTCAAAAAACTACCCTCACCACACTTTTTGTTTACTCAGTTTAGCCTCTAACCATCCTCAAATTTTGCTATTAAAATTATAAAAAGGAAGCAAGAAAATAAAGGCGTAAAAAAAAATAATTACGTTGGAAAAGGGCATTAGAAAATAAATTTTGGAAATTTTGCATTGGATCTTCTGACTATCCTTCTCCTGCCACCAAAAAAAAAAAAAAAATAACCATCCATGCGCCGTAAAGACAAGAACAGCGAGAGCTTCATCTCGCATTCTGATACGGCAGAATTGTATCAGAATTTCTACGTTAAGAAAGACAATGGAAAACATTTATTTAAAATTTGAAAATAAATATTTTAATATTTAAAAAGAAAATAATCAGTTCATATAGCCGTTTAATCTGTTGTGTTATTAATTATTAGTTATTGTTTGTTATAATATTATAGCGCTGTATAAAGTTCGTTATTGTATGCATTAAGAATGTAAAATGCAATAAAACTGTACATGCAGCGCTTTTGAGCTCAATTTATTGTTAACCAATATTTCGTCATTACAACTTTGAATGCTTATTACTCAATAAAGAAGGCATTAATATCATTATTGTTTTTCTTGTAAAATTTTAACTCGAAATCATGTGTCCACCTATTTAAAAAAATTAAGCTTGCTTCAATATGGCGCATCTAAGATGGCGGACAAAAGTTAAAAATCCCACCGTAATGCAGATTTTTTTCAACCATGTAGAAAACACTCAAAAACTATTGCACTAATTTCAATAATTTTTTTAAATATTTTTTTGTAGAGAAACAAATAGGCTTAATAAAACCCGCACTAATTTCAATAATTTTTTTTATATTTATTTTTTTGTAGAGAAACAAATAGGCTTAATAAACCCCGATATCATACGCTAATTTTTAAAAAAAACTGAAGAAGTTATGGATTTAAAAAAAAAAAAATTGTGAAAGCTAGCAATAATTAAAATTGTATTTATTTTTATCGTCTGTTGTAATATTATGGATCAATTTTTTTCGTGAAGTATATTTAATTTTTTTAATTAATTAAAATTTCTTCCTAAACAAAGTAACGAGAACAATTTCAGAGAAACCATGATTCACACGGAATGATGAAATTCATGAATATCTGGAGCTTTCGACGGTACGTGAGGTTGTGAGAAAGCGCAGTGTTAAATACCGACGACTAGAAAATCACGTCAACCACTTAGCGATCAATCTGCTTGATAACAGCACGGATGTCCGAAGGTTGAAACGTCTCCATGTGCTTGACTTAAGGGCTACTGAATGGCAGTTTGCAGTTATAATCGCCAAATCTAGTGATAATAATTTTGTTTACTTTATTTTTTTGTTTATATCTACAAGTTGTTTTGCTCTTTTTCGAATAGCTTGATTATTTGTCTGTTTGTTTTTATTGACTATGAAGTGTTGGCAGAACTATTTATTTTGAAATTTACAATTACTGCTAATAAATTAATAATAACTATTATTATGAATTGACTTATGTTAGTTCCTTAAGAATCCCTAATGAGTCAATTCATAATAAGTTAACCTCTTAATAAATCAATGAAGCCTATGTTGTCCAATTTTACTCGTAATATTTAGGTATACGTAAAAAAAATTAAATTTTTAACTAATAATATTTTCAATATTCCATGCATCTAATATATTTTGCCATTACCTAACCTTCATTTATGAGACGTTTTAAAAATGATAATTTTTTTCTCAGAAAGAATTTGTGGGTCACATTTTTACTTTTCCTTCTCTTATCGCTGATCATGGGTGTATGTTTTCCTTTTCTAAAGCCTTACTTTTCTTTATTATTTAATATTATTTTTCTACAGCGTTTTTTTACGACTTTTTTTTATTTGTTGAACTTTTTATTCTTTTTTTCCTTTTTTACGATATTTTTATTCAAGTTTATCTTTTACTTCTAGTTTTTATTTTTTAATTTTTTAGCTTTGAAATATAAATAAATGTATTTTTACTAAATTTATTTTCTGTTTCTTTTCTTGTTTGTATATCTTCTTTTCCTTTATCTTCTCATCTTTCAATTCCTTTTTTCTGTATCCCATAACTGGTACTTCTCTACATTATTTTATTTTTTATTTTAATTTTCTTGTGAATCTCCTTCTTGTCATATATAATTTATTTTTATCTTTTTAAACTTTTTTTCACATTTAAAAATAGAAATATTGTAAAAAGAGATGTAAAATCTGATATTAAAAGAATACTTCCTTCTCATTTTCAATTCAATTTTTTTTGTTTCTTTATTAATTTAAACTATTTTCTTTAATTTTACCGTTTAATTTAAAATCAACGAAACAATGATAAATCTATTTGTAAGCATTTAGCTTACAAATTAAAAGAGCTTCTTATTTCTACTTCTTTTATCCTGGTTTAAATCGGTTAAAAGACACAAATAAGAGCTTTTCAATCAAAACCTACAACCAGTAGGAGATTAAATTCAAACAATGCATATTTAAAAAAAAAATATTTTGGAGTCTCACGCAGCCTAAAAATTAATCTTCAACTGGTAGGCATAGTTTAATTTGAAAAGATATCTTAAGTGGCAGTGGCAGGTAGACAATCGTTACTTAGGACGTCTTGTGAATTTAATAAAAGATTATAAAACTTTTTAGTGTGATTTACTACAATGATAAATCTCTTTATCTTTATTAAAGATTGGGGTCATAAACTGCTTCACTATTACTAACACCATTTTTTAATTGTAGTTTTGATTTCTGAGAGATTAATTCTTTTCAAGGCTAAGTAATGACGTCCTTATTCCCTTTTATTAGGCCATACTTTTTTTATTTCACCTTCACACTAGCCGTTTCCTTAATCTATTACGAATAAGTTCATAAACGTACATTATTAACATGTACATTACGTACATTACGTGATGTACGTAATCAGCTGTTTTGATAATGCACGTACTTAATGAATAATGTAAAAAATAAACGGATTTTTTAAAACTAGTAATCTTTTTTTTTCATAAAACTCAATGAAAACAGTAATAAGTAACTTATTTTGAATAATCACTATTAAAAAAAAAATAATTTTATGAAATAAAGTAAATGAATAAACACATATATTAGTACCTGGCAGTCAGAAATAAAAATATAAAACAGATCTCGAATACGCAATAGCATGTTGTAAGACTGTATAAGTTTGTTCATGCATATATTTTGCAAGCTTGCAAATATAAAAGGGGAAAATGAGTGAACGAGAGACAAAATGAGGGGGAAGTAAATACGGGAAAGGAAGGAGGTGTGATTGATATAGTAAGAGATTTATCTGTCAGTCACAATGATACGGTTGACATTTCGGGCTGCGAAACAAGAGTTGAGTGTAATGTAGAGGGTGCAGGTAAATTTGTTTGTGTAATCGTGGGAAAGTGTGTTTGTGTACGCGAACACAGACCTAACAAGAGAACCTACATAGGGTTTGTATACAATACCGCTAGTTTAGTATTGTTGTAGTAAGACTGTACATCATTGAACGTATTGAACTGTAATGTAGCAGTTACATTGAAACAGACTGTACAATTCTGTTTTTCGTTAGTTACACAATGGTTAATTGGATGTTTTATATTTATGTAAATATACAAAAATTTGAGTCGGTTAAATTCTATACAGAAATAAGTTTTTATTTTAAACAAAACCGTTTTCATCATTCATAAGTGCAGTTAAAACTGCAGTAATATATATTGAGTTTAAATTGGGTCATAGAGATTATGTGAGATTATTATAGCAAAACTAGATGTATTCATGTAAAGGGTGTAAATGTCGATTACAACGTAGATATTAGACTGACATATAAATTTAAAAAAATAAAAATCTTTATAGAAATGGATTAAATTTTTTTATTATTAAAGAGGTAGTTTGGTAGACTTATAAAGTATAAACCAGACACAGACAGAACAAAAACAAAATCCATTAAAAAACGACAGAATTTAATATATTATTAATAATTATTTTTTTCCTTTGTGTTTAATACTTTTGCAGAGATCTCTGCTTCTTCGGAGTTTTTTTTTTGTTGAAATTCAGACTTAAAACACGGTTATATATTAAAGATATATAGAAGAATGTTTACCAGTCATGACATATAAAATAAACAATTTCGCCGGTATCTATCTGATTAAATATTTTAAATCTTAATTTGAAAAATTTAAATTAATTCTATTTAATGCGCTTAATGTATAATATAGTTAATTTTAACGAGTTTCGGAACTCTGAAAGAAAAACGAAAAACAAAAACATACATATACACACAAAGTTATAACACAATCACAATTCATAAAACCACGCACAAACGTACGTGTGAAGTAGAGCAACTGAAGAACTCGTGTAGTGCGGCCACTGCTACTGCCACTGCCTGCCAAAATCCACTAATTTTATCACCGTATCTTAAATCGAATTAGTCTGCAAGTTTAAATGATCGTTCATTACATGAACTGAACTATTTCTTTGTTATTTATAAATCTCATATTCCTCATTCCTCAAGCGCATCCATATGTTTACCTTTCTTACATATACAGTTAAAAACCAGGGATTTAAATATAATGATTGTGAATGCTTTTATATAGGCCAGACAGGAAGACATTTTATAAAACAGTTCAAAAACCATCTGCCTTACTACAATCTTGCTTCTAATAAACCTATCTACCAGCTCCCCAATGAGTAGCGACCAAAATTAGATAAAATTATAAATATTTTGAGTGTGACAAAAGCAGGACAAAACTGAACAAAACTAAAGATACTTCAGTTTTCACAAAGGTCAGACTCAATAATATTGTTATAAACCACATCCTCCGTTCGAAAACTATAGGACTGTACTAATTTATAACTTGCACATGTTGAAATGATCAAACCAAACCAAATAAGTTAAACATAATTTACGTGACTTAATAAATTCATCGCATAAAATTAAAGTAATTGTATCATACGTAATATATTTTAAACAGTATCTACCTGTATTATAACTTCAACATTTTATAAATTTTTCTTTGAAAATATTTGAAAAAATGCCAAGGAAATAATAAATTATTGAAAATTTCTATTCTTAGAATGAAGTTAACATCATTTTTAATAGTACTATAATTGCTAGTTTCTGCCATGGACTTCACACGGATACTTATAAAAATGTAGCCTGTAAAAAAAGTTTTTCACACGTTTCAGAAATTAATAATTTTTTTTTCAAAAATGCATAATTTTTTCAGTTTTCGAAAAAAATTAACGTATGTTATAGGGTTTTCTTGAAGCCTATTCGTTTCTCTATAAAAAAAATTGCCGAAAACAGGGCAATAGTATTTGCGTAAGTGAGTAAAAACCATTCAGATTTATATAATTATGTGATATTACATACTGGTAAATCAGCAGGCGAGGCTCCCTTTCCTCCAACGCTTCCTTCGTTCTTGACATAGTAGCTCTAATACGCTTCTGCTAAAGACTAAGATTACGTTGTTCAGGTGTTTGAGATGCATGCATGCCGTTTTCTTGGCTGTAGGAGTTATCTGACCTCTTTCTTTTCTTTGGTAAAAGTTCCAAAACAAAATTAATAATTTTCTAACGCCCTGTTTCTAATATAATTATTTTTCCAATTTTCGTTCTTCAGTTCTAATTGTAGTACTAATCCAAAATGATTTTTTAAATACTCATCGATTTCCATAGTAACGACTTTATTTTCTTGTTATATTTTTGTAAAATTAGTCGCAAAACTTGTTATTGGTTAAAGGCTAAATTGAAAGCAAAAAGGATGGGGATATTTTTTTTTAATGTAATATAGATAAGAATTTTTCTCTTTTTTGGAACTGATAGTGTCTAAAATTTCTTCATGACGGTATATATATATATTACTTAAATAATTATACTGAAGAATTCTTTAAGTTTTTATTTACAAATATTCAATGTGTGCATATAGACCGGCACCTGAGAATCGTAGGATTTTATAGCAGACCTCAAGATGACGATCAGCAGGATATCTATATTGAAAATATACATTTGCAACATACAGATGCAGGTTGCGTTCATCCACACGGACAACAACGTGATGATCGTTTGCGAACCTTCGAATAAAGTTCCATTCTGCACGGTGCAGCAGACCTGCTATCAGAACCAAAATAAAATCTTTTGCAACGAGAAAAATAACTCAGGTCACCGGATGCAACATAGGATGCTGCGACAAGACAACATCCAACTCCCTACGCATGGCGATTTCGCCAACTTAAATCTGTGCAATGTAAACCCCCTACGCATTTAATTGCCAAATTTTAACCATGTGACGATATTAAATTGAAATACAATACGACAGCCCCCTTGCAACACGCACAATACTTATTTTTTAAAGAGTGCTTATGGCCATCCTAAGAAGGCTGCACTTATCACAAATCGGGCCGACCGACTTCTTAGGATACTCCTCTCGTTTATGTCTCTCATCCCCAAAGTGGAAGCAGATGTTTACGCAGTTTAGTGTGTCAAAAGTGGCGGCATTTGGAACAACGTTGAATATCTACAACTTCTTTTGCCTTACGCGAAGACAAGTCAGCAAACAACCTGCTCTCAGATTGGAAGTCTTAAAATAGTTCAGAACTCATCTGCAAGACAACAACCTGGCTGACGGTGGTCTTCTGCTGGTCGATGGATGAGCTTGGTCGGAGGTTGAAATCCAAGCCACTCGAGCAAAACAGTCATGCGGCGAGTCGGCGTATCGATGTCTCGAACACGAAAAATATTCAAAGTCCTCACAAAGACAATTATCAGGGGGATCAGTTTTTCTCATTTATCTGACTTCCTGTCCGTCCCAGACAAACCCCCCCCCCCCGGATCTCCACCGATCCGGACCTCCGCTATCTCCTGACCTCAAATCCAAAAAAACCCAAAAAATACCCCCCACACCAAAAAAATCTTCCCCAGGCCAAATCTTTCCGATTCTAGGCGTTTGTTTTTTTTTTTTTTGGTCGGGGTATTTTGGGATAGTTGTCGGATAGTTGAGAAATGGCGTGAAATGCCTAGAAATGGAAGGATTTTACCTGCAAAAATTTTTTTGGGAGGGGTAATTTTTGGTGTTTTTTGGATATGGAGTCACGAGATAGCGGAGACCCAGAGCCAAACGGTCTTTGCGGAGCTTCGCCGTGGTCTTCTCTGAGCTAAACGGAGTCTGATGTTGATGACCCTTCACCCTCGCGTATCCTGCATGCTTGTGTGGTTTGATATTCAACCTCCTTTCACGTACCTCCCGCTAACAGCAAGAGACCATCGTCAGCATAAGCCTTGACGCGACACCCGCTTAGCAACCTCAGCCGCAGAAGTTAATTGAACTCTACCAATCACAATAACTGACCAACACACTGCCCTGTGCACAACCCCAATCCATTTTGGATCTCCCCCATTCATGAATTCGTTCCACCAAAACAAAAATCCGACGCTCGTCCTCATACATTCTTAGGTGGGCAACTCACCAGGTACATTACATTCCTGCAAATTATTGTAACTTATAACACGAAAGATATCAATACGTAATAATAATTTAACATACTTTCTGACATTCCCGAGTGATGAAACTTTGCGCAGTTACTAAGGTTCGGGTGACAATACAATATTCCAGCATTACTTTTGCAATCATTCCTCCGTACGGAGATAAATTAAAGATGGAAATTAAGATTGCGGATCTAAAGAATCTTTTGAAATCGAAATTAACCTACTAATTACTTTCATGCAATGTATGATAATAATTTGATTAATGTATGACTAAAAATATACAGCAAGTTTTTAACAAATTTTAAAATTTTTGTGATATTATTTTCAGTTAAAGACATTTCCTTTCTAGAAATTATTAACAAGATTTATAATAAATTCAAATTTATACAAAAAGCAAAGAAATACGCAACTAATCAACTAAAAAAGATACACGTGCAATTATAAACGGTTTGCATAGATGTGAAGAAATCATCATTGAATGTTAAACTGCGTAAGTACACTATAGAATATTAAAGGATATACAGAAGACGAGCTTGTTAGCAACTAGATGATAAAAATTACAAGATTAAAATTGGGACGGCAGAAAATAGAAAAAAAATAGAAGAAAAAAACGATTCGAATGCTGGAAGAAATTCTAGGAGGAAGAAGTTACAGAGATTATGAAAGATATACAAAACAAGAAAGTAAGGAAAACTCGCTGTCACCTGTCTTTTGTCTACTAAAGAAGAAGGAGATGATAATAGACTTATTAATTTTTGTGATCTGTGTATTGTGGGGAGTAGGAATAAGAGGAGAGCGTTTGTGTCAAAGTTCAGCTTTCAATATTATAAATTACATTTACTCATTTTTCCTTTCTCTTTTTAATGTAGCTAACTTTGAAAGTTGTATAAGATTCAATTTCCTTAGCTTTTACAAACTATTCTTATTTTGTTAACTTATTTACATCTTTATAACATCTACTTTAATAATGATTCTTTAAATCCATTTCTTAAAACATTTCATCCTGTATTTAGACTAAACACATTGGTTTGTAAATGATATTTTTAAATATTTCAACAACTTCATAATTAAATATAAAATAACTACAGACATTTTTAATGAGCTAAATAAAAAAGATTCTCTTAGGATTGAAAATTAATTGTAAGATTTAAAGTCTAGTTGTTATGAGAAAATAGTTGATAATGACACTATCATTCTGATTTTCAACACAATGAAGTGTTGAGGGGTGAAATTAATAAAATTTTCAATTGATTTTCAGTTTTAAATACGGAGTGTCCTACGAAGAAAAGGAGAAACTTTTAGGACATGTTCTACTGGTGAAAATAATGAAAAAGGTTCATATGAACATAGGTATGGAAACACTATGTTTTCGAGTTTCTGCTGGCGAAACATTTCACCCGGATTTCAGCTCTTCTAACAAAAATAAGACCTACTATAATTTTTTGGACCCAAATTAAGTCGTAACGTTGGTGGTTTCTTTTGTAATTTGAGCTGGAAAATAGGACAGAATAGGTTCCAGATCTGTAACTCAAGTAGTTCTAAGATATCCTACGTAAAACATAAAATTCGATGTTGAAAAACGAGTTAAGGTATATAGTGCAATAGATTTGTTAAATGACTAATAAATGCGGAAAATTTATTAACAAAACGTGTAAAGAATTTAATTCTAAGAAAATTAAAACCCAGTTACAGGTAATAAAAAATAAATAAAAACTTTTAAAAGTCAGTTTTTTATCGAAGCAAAACAGACGAAGATCGTATGGCAAATCGACTGGTCCACCACATCCAATCCAGTTTAAGAAGTTAAGCATTTAAGTGATTTCTAGCTAATAAAGAAAATTGTGGCCTTGCACCATAATACTGGGAAATCATTTGCAATCTAGTTTGTAAAGGTACATCTTCCAAAAGATCCGGAAAATTATTTTTCAAGAAATGAACGTATGGATCTCCCTTACGGTTTTCCGTTGTAAACAAAAACGGTCCCAAAATTTTATCATAAATAATGCCACATCAAACATTATGTTAAATATATGTTGGAAACTAGTTTTCATAGTATCATGTGGATTGTTTTCGCTCCATAAATGACTATTTTTAAAACTGAAAACTTCTTTTCTCGTAATAGTGGCTTTATCAATAAATAAAACTGAATTTACTTTATCAGTGTTCTCTAGAATCCGATGACCGCTGGGGGTAATCTGTTGGCAAAAATTTTGAATTTTTTGTAGACGAAAGGATGCGCTGTATTTTATTTTTTGACAAACCAATGCGATATGAAATTCGCATTGTACTATTGCGTGGGCTATGCTGACTATGCTGAATCATACGATGATTTACTTGGCGTTAAATAGAAAACGAAATAGTTGGAAATGACCCTTACGTTAGTAAATTCTGATACACCGAAGAAAAGGTTTTTGTATTTGGAATCCGCATTCCACAAAAACTCTCCTGATATTCACGTCAAGCAGTTTCAGGTATTAAGTTACAAAATGCATAAATAAAAATTATATCGGCACATTCCTCGTTAGAAACCTGAAACAGCATTTTTACACTACAATATGACAACATCACAATTCCTGTATCTGTTTGATAATTTATGACATCAGATTTAATCGAAGTAGTTTCATTGTTGACCTGATGTTAGTACTGCCAAAATATACAATAAAAAATTTTTAAATATATCTAAAGTAACGTACATTTCAATTTAGTTTTTTACGTAATTATTTCATTTTATCTGTATAAATTATTGAATATTCACAGCTAAAATATTGTTTTATAAATTGTGTTGTTCTTTTAAAAATGTATTCAGGAATGGGCATTTTTGTTTGAAGACTGTTTATTAGGGACAGAAAGAATAATACGATTTTTAGTCTGTTTTTACTTCTGATTTTTAAAAGTTTTTATTTATTTTTTATAGACTGCATTTCATTAATTTTGCGATTAAGTTAAAAAATATATATATATATATATATATTAATGATACCTAATTCTTCAGTTAAAGAAGTAACTTTGAATGCCTACAATAATGAAACATTTAACAGCTACAGTAATTAAATTATTGAAAGCTGAATTTAACAGAATTATTGTCGTTTTAAATATTGAGTCTTAAGACAGAAATGTTTATAAATTAGATTAAAGACTACGTACTTCTATAATTCGGCAAACTTCCATAATTGTAACAGTAAGGCAGCTTGCTACCCAGCAAGCCCATCATTAGTACTCAACATTTCCCTCTTGCTCATTTTTCCCTTCTCTTGTCATTTGACAGTCCTCTTAACCAGCTGATTTAAACTAAACTCACTCCCGCACCATATCTATCAGTCATGCAGGAGACCAATCTGTCATAAAGTTAGTAGTCGTGAATACTCTTATGCGCACGCACGATTGTGTATTATACTGAAATTAATACTTAGTCGTTAATATTTAGTAATATATATATTACTAATATTTAGTAACATTCGTAACGTATTATGTTTCCGAATTCTTTATTTCATTAAATATTTTCTGTGTAAAGCAACGAAATTAAAAGTAGTAGCACTTAAAAAATGTTCTTTTGGTGCCATATGAAAAACACGTACCGCTTACAGACTTAAAATATTAGGTTCAATTTCTTTTTCAATATACCTTCGGAACCATCTTAAGGTATTACTTCTGAGGATGAGTAACAAGTAGACGAATGGTTTCAGAGACAAACAGTAGAAGACCGAGACCCGGCCTTCGGCGGGGGGATAAAGGTTGCAGAATTACTGGATTCGAAGTCTCCTCGCCGAGGGTTAGAGGCTGGCACAATATTAAAGATCCAACCGGCGAGTCGACCTGCCTTGCCATACATACAGCTGGTGGGCGGGAAGGCCCGTTAGAATCAAAGGATAATCCCCTGTGTTAAATTATATTTAGCTGTGGGACTGCCCTGCTTTTGGGGGGGGGGGCAGAGCCCGGGCCATACTGGAACTTAGAGGTCAATGGAAAAATTGGGCGCTCACGCGGCGAGTTAATGTGGCGAGAGCCGCATTGTCGAACCGTGTGGAAGTTCCTTGATGCGGTAGCTTTGTTCAACCATCAGTAGTTTACCTGAGGGAAAAGACTCCTACCGCACTACTGTGGCAAGGTGACCTAGTGATATATATGCTGACCAACAGCCAATTAAGGCTGAAGCGCTTTAATATGGTGGATAGGTACATGCTGGCATTCAGCGAACTAGGTGTGGCAGCGAATTGCTGTCTAGACGAAATCAATTTTAATTTTTGATGTCATATATATTTTTAGTAGCTGACGATGTGCGCTTACCCATTTTAGCAAATATATGACAAGTGAGCGGTTGGGACACTAAGCCGGTGGTGTATGGTACCGCGCTTAGTCCGCTCACGCTGTTAGGTAAGCTCTAGGAGGTATTTAGGATCTGATCATCAAACTGTTCGAGGCTCAGTTGCCGTTTATGGCACAGACATTCGGTCTTATGCTTTAGGGCGACCGAATAGGTTGGTGGCGGGAGAAACGCCATGCAAACCAATTAGCTGTGGGTCAGGCCTAAGGGAGGGGATCATAAAAAAAATTAAAAAAAGGAGTAAGTGAAGGAAATCGTACAATATGTTTACAGAGCAGCAGTAATGGTGATCTGGGTTGAAAACATTCCGAATTACTGAAATAATTGCAGTCAATCCGACTTCTTTATATCAGTTTTCTTGAGTTTAAGTTACTCATCAGTTTAAACCATAAGTTACCTAATTGTATCTAACAAATTTGCAAATAATTAGTTATTGTGTATTAATATTATTACGAAGGTTGTTAGTTTTTAATTCCATAATGAACTCTTTTAATTTGTTATTGGATGTAATTCTAAAGATAAATTTTTCCTGTTTTGTAACTTTGATTGCTTATAGCTCAAAGATGAAGAATGCGTATATTAGGAAATGATTTTCGATATCGTTTTTCTCGTTATATATTACATTAAAATCAACTATATACAGGGAGTATCACGAAGTTCTCCCGGAACTTTCATAACTTATTCTACTCGTGAAAATAATAGAAAAGGTTCATATAATCATACGAACTAAAATGCATCTTTTGAAAGTTACGGCTAGTGAAAGATTTCGCTCGGATTTCAGCTACCCCGGTGAAATAAGATCGCACCGAATTTTTTAGGAAGTTAATTACGGAGCAAAATTAGTGATTTCTTGTGGTTGTTTACCTAATAATCGAATAAGATAGATTTCTGAACCGTTCCTTCAGTAGCTTTCAGAAATCTGCGGGTAAAATCAATAAATTGGGGTAAAATCCCTGTTATTTATGTTTGATATACAATAACATTATTAAATGGGTAATAAACCAACTGCGTGTGAGTGTGTGTATGGGCGTGCGCGTGTGCGTGTGTGTATGTGTGTTATTTATAAATATATATATATATATAAACGGAATCTTAATACGTTTAATAAAAATCACTTTTATCATTATACTAATTTTATTAACAGTTTAACTGAATAAAAATAAAAGTTTAGTTTTACAGCTTTTAATTTATTTCATAATACTAAACGTTGAATAAAGTTTCATTTTATTATGTAATCTTTTTTAGTGGGGAAAAATATTGCATTTAATGAAAATAAACACTGTAATAACAGATAAAAATAAATTATAATAAATGTTAAAGTAATGAAGATATAATATTAAAGAAAAATTTTTCTAAAAAATATAGGATATCATTATATGAATTATATAGACAAACAATAACCAGAGTAACCAAATTGTATACACCACTGTAATGAAATTATATGTCGGATTAAATCAACCACAGTCCATTACACTTAAAGCCTAATAGTTGCCTATACCATAAATCTAGCTTACACTTTCTACCTTTTAGTACTTCTAATTAAGCAGAAATGTCTTGAACTTTAACTTCAGGCTAGTTATAATTTAAATTCTGCTAAAGCTTAATTGTTTGGTACGTTTGACTATTTTGCTACAGTCATTTTCTTAAACTTTTGGAATTTGGATTATTTCTATTTGAGTCTTCATTAGTAGGCCTAATTATTTATTACATCTTAGTATGTAAAGATGTGAATTATTATACTGTCCACGGCAGAGGGTTTCAATGAATAAAACGATTGAGCTTTTCTTCTGTAAAAAAAATCCTCATAATTCACTTCAATTTCGTGAAAAAAAACATTAAATTGAGGGTTAATTAAGCTGTAAAATATATTTTAATTCATTTTTGGTTGATGCATTCAACTATATCATCATTCGGGAATGGATTCCCGAGAGTAGAGTCCTTGAAGTTCGTCCGGCTTGTGCTCCTGAGGATGAAGGAAAGGTAAAACAACGACGCAGCTGCGTACTTTACGCCTATCTGCTTACTTAGTTACTTGAGTAAGCTTTTCGATAGCATTCTGGTTAACATACTTATTCCGGGTAACATCATTTGGACTATGCTGCAGACTGAATGATCGTGCCACGACGCGGTGTCTATGATGTTGCTTAAGATCATCCGAATATAGTTGGCAGAAGAAGTGTAGGGATAAATATTTCCCTCTGAGTCTCCCTTCCAGCTTACAAGGTGAAGGTTAAATGAACAAACAAAAAGGAACCTGATGGGTTCCAGGCGTGGTACCACGAATGAGTTTGTAGAAGGAGACAGTCACAATGTTTTGTGATAACAGCGTAAGATGAGCCCGGCACCATGTCGTAGAGGGGGAGGTTTAGTCAGCTTACAGGGAAGAGTCCCGCATTATCACACTACTGGAGTTCAAGGTTACACTGTGCCTGTAAAAGGCTTCCTTCTTCCGACGAAAAAAGGAATACACCATCCCTGAAGCCTGGTTTATTTTAACTTTTAAAGGTTTTTACAAAAAAAAAACTTATTTCTACAAACCATTTAATTATTTGGCAAAATATTCGCCTTGAAGATTTTTAAAGACTTTTGCATGCGTTCGAACCAATTCTCAACAACTTTTCCACTCGGAAGTTGGTGCCAAAAAACATGAAATTGGAAAAATTCAACAGCCTTTTGAAGTGATGAAAATCGCAGTTTTGTTTGACATTCGGGAACAAAAAGAAGTCATTAGGGATAAATCAGATTTTTTCGCGTAATGAAAATTAATTCAATGTTTTTCTTCGTTAAATAATCAATTGTTTGATGTGCTGTGTGAGAGCTGGAATTGTCATGATGAAGAATGATGCGGTGTTTTCGGACTTTTTCCTAATTTCATTGATGACTTCTGCAAAAAAATTGTTGTAAAACATTCAATATAAAATGTTCTTCAATCTTTGAAGCAGTAGTTGCTACAGGTTTAATATAACCGAAGAAACAAGCGAACATTTTCTTCGAAGTGCTTCGTGAACGAACCACTTTTGTTGGATTCGGTTCATCATGGAACACCCGAACAATTGATTGGTGCTTACTTTCCGGCTCGTCGAATATCCAAGGTTTGTCTCCTGTTCTGATGATGTATACGGATTTTACATTTCATCAGTCCAATTATTTAAGCATTTCCTTGAAATATTCCTCGGCCCGGCCATCGACTGGCAGCGATAGGGTCCTACGGCGACCTCGGCCAATGGACGGAACCTTAGGTAGTGGCCAGTCCGCTGATCGGAGAGTGCCTGGAGCCGTCATGACTGCTGCTTCCGGGGAGCCGTCTGTTAAATGCAGGCGGAAACCCGGGAAAAAGTGGTGGTCCTCTGACCTTAGCGTGCTGCGCGCAAGAGATAGGTCCGCTAGGAGAAGACACCAGCGTCGCCGTTTAACGTGGATTATCGTTGATGACGTGCGCGCTGAGGATCTGAGGGTCTACCGGCGCGCCCGTTATGAGTACGTTCATGCCATCAAGGATGCCAAACTCAAGTTTTGGCAAGAATCCATGCGTGAGCTGCAGCGCAACCCTGGCAGCTCGCAAAGTCATATGTTACCGGCCAAAGCCATTGCACGTGCTGTCGAGTACTCGATGCGGGTTTGGTGGTCGTGACCACACTTTAATATCTATGACGACTTACCCAGGCGTTCCTGGATACTCTGTTTCAAGATGCTCCGGAGGGTGAAGCAGAAGTCGGCGTTAGGACGGGTGAGATACCATTCCCTGGCGTACGGGCTGTGGAACCGGTAGATATAGACCAAGCGGTTTCTCGAATGGCACTGGGGATTGACTAACTTGATCCGGATATTTTCTATTATCTGCTGCCTGTCATAAGAGTTTGACAGAGATGCCTAAACTGGGATTGCTTTCAGACTTGTTGGAAGGTGGCTTTGATGAGGGTGCTCTTAAAATCAGGAAACGATCCGAATGAGATCAGAGGCTGATTGTGGAACGGCTCTGGGAAAGCATCGATATTAACTCATTTCTAATTCGAGGCCAGTATGGTTTCATGAAAGGGGTTGGTACCGAGGATTGCATCTTAAATGTTCTTGCCGAGGTGGAAAGCGCAAACTGTAAATATGTTTAGGCAATTTTTATTGACATAGAGGCAGCATTTTCTTCGTTGTGTTGGAGTTCCCTCCTCTGAGTTGGAACGCCGCAATGTTCCCGTAGCTCTGCAGGCCGTAGTACGTGACTACTTGTCGGATCGCACGGCTCTGTTTAAGGATGCGCACCTAGTTGTGGAAAAATCTGTCAACAGGGGAAGGCTGCAGGGCTCCGTTTTCGGTCTTTTGCTGTGGAACCTGGTATTCGACGGATTTTTCTGACTGACATTTCCGGAAGGGGACACGGCCAGGCTTTCGCCGATGGCTGTCTCCTGTTAGTTCGTGGTAATTCTCGACTGCAACTAGAAGATCAACCGCAGGCGGCTTTGTCAACCGCAGAGGGCTGAATGAAGATTAAATATTTAAGGATTTTTATGCCAAAGATGAAGGTTATGCTTCTCAAGGGTGCAGACAAATTATCATACAGTCGTAACCCCCGTACTAAGTATAAAGGCTTTGTAATCAGTCCAGTTCGAGTTCATAAGTACCAAGATGTTTTGTTTGATGAGGATTTGCTGTTTATCAACCACATTAGGCAAGTAGCAGCGGACGCCACCTCTGTGATGCATGAGCTTAGGAGGGTATTGCTCGAAAGGATTACGGACTGTCGGGCCGTCATTTGTTCCTGGTGTACCGAGGTGTCTTCGAAGGTATGACCTCTTACGCGGCGTCCGTTTGGGCGCATAGGTTGAAAAAAAATCGAGCACTTATTCAAAATTTAAGGAGTGCCCAGCGCAGAGCCTTAATTGTATGCACTGGTGTTTTTAAATCAACCTCCTGCAAGGCTACTACTTGGGCTTTCCCAATACAGGCTTTCTGGCCTGATTGGGAAATCGATTGGTCCTGGTTCTCCCAATCGATTTAGTGGTGAAAGTTCGAGCGGCCATGTGGAAATCGCGAAGAGGCAGGGAGGCCAAGGTCTATGGGATGCGGTTTCGAGCCGGACCTGTACCGGAGCGGAACGGTGATCTCAATGCACCGTTTCTAAATTTCGAACAGCTGCCCTCTCCTGTCTGCGGAGGATCTTAATAGCCTCGCAATGGAAGCGCCATGCTTCCATTGCCGTGCCATTCTTGCTGCCATAGCAAGAATGGCACGGCACGACTAAGGAAAGGTCCTTGTATAGATTTATACAGGATCTGGGAGGATGGTATGCCTCTGCTTCGTTTTTAAGGGCAACGCGGGCCCGAGTGCTCTCCAACCATGTAAATTTAAACCAATATTTGTTTCGGTTCCACCTGGCAGCTGTTGAGCTGTGCGTTTGTGGGAAGTTCCAATTGAACGAACAAATCATGTTCGATTGCCTAACTCTTGGGAGGGCTAGGACTCAGGCCACCCTGGAACTGAGCGGTCAAGGGGAAAATTGGCCACTCACAAGCTGCGAGTCAATGTGGCGAGAGCCGCATTGTCGGACCGTGTGGGAGTTCCTTGATGCGGGCTTTATTCAACCGACATCAGTAGTTTGCCTAAAGGAAAAGACTCCTACCGCGTTGCTGTAGGAAGCTAACCGAAGGATATGGCAGGCTACCAGCCAGATTAAGGCTCCAAGCGCTTTGATGGAGGACAGATACTTGCTGGCATTCAGTGGCCTAGGCGTGGCAGCTAATTGCTGTCGTCGACAAGATAAATTAATTATTGATAGTCATATATGTTTTAGTAGTTGACGGGGTGCGCCTACCCATTTTAGTGATATATGACAAATGGGCGGTGAGACACGCAAGCGACTGGTGTATGGTACCACGCTTATTTCGCATATGCTTTTAGGTTAACTCTAGGAGCTAGTTAGGACACTGGTCGCAAACTGTTTCGTGACTCAGTAGCCGTTTGTGGCACAGACATTTGGTTTTATGCTTTAGGGCAACCGAATGGGGTGGAGGCGGGAGAAATGCCAAGCAAACCAATTTATTAAGCATTTCCTTACTCCGATTAACACAAGCCGAACTTCGAACTTCGGTCAAATCATGTGCAATCCATCGGGAACAGAACTTTTTCACAGGTAAATGTTCATGCAAAACCGAATGCATTGTAGTCTTCGATATCGGGAAGGATACCTCTATTTCACGGTAATCTACTTTAATAGCGATCCTTTTCAATCATGTTGCGCACAGCATCAATGGTTTTTGGAACAACAACCGATTTTGGTCGACCTTAACGAAATTCATCACTGATAGAAGCACGATCACAACGAAATTCCGCAAACCAAGTGTAAATAGTCTTTTTTGATGTTGATTCATTATCAAAAGTTGAACGAATCGATTCGAGGCATTGTTGTTGAGTTAGGCTCTTACTAAAATCGTAAAAATTCATCCAACGAAAGACCTCATGTGAAATTTCTATTTTTTTACAATACCGTTTTTTTAACGTTCTCTATAAACAAACTATTAGGGCGATTTCTAAACCCAAATTTTCTTTTATTTGGTCCATTTAAAATTCATTTATTACAAAATTTTTTAGAATTATATATTTAAATTCTATAAAAAATATATACGTATATATATTTAAATATTTTAGCTTATAAAACAGCAAGATATCGATTTCTAATTAAAAAAAAAAACATTGTTTTGAAAGTGTATATAATTGCAAAAAATATTTACGACAAACACTAAATAAATCAATATTTATAATTTATGAAAAGTTTATTCTAGATTTACAGATTAAAAAGACATAATTGCAAATTAAAAATAAAATTACTGTAATTTCGATAGTAGTACACTCTTTATCAGTGCTTTTTATATTGATTTCCACAGTTTTCTGTTAATAGAAGCAAAATAAATAAATAAAGAAAGAAATTAGTCGTACTATAATTTTGGGAAGGGTATATCCTTTAGGGTAATGGGCCTCGACTAAAACATGTGAAGAAAGTCACTCGTGAAATAGGGGCTGAAATTATTCAAAAAATTAAGTTTAGAATTGTAAGAAAAATTAAACAGCAACCAGTCACAGGATTTTAATTTTCAATTAAAATATTTCCTCGTATTTTTAGCTATTGCCAATTACTGTTATTCATTTTTTTTTTTTCAAAAAATAAACTGAACAAATAATTTCTTACAAGCAGTTACTATATACTCGCATACACAAAAAATTGTAATATGTTAATTTTAATTTTAGTCACATAATTTTAACGTCTGACTATGACATCATTCAATTAAATTACGGTACACAAATTTTTATCAGTTAAAACGCCTAAATTATATATTAACATTTAAGAAATAAATGTAAGTGGGACTTTATGTTGGAGCAATCTAAGTTTTATTTTAACAAGCAATTAAAAACAATAAAAAACAACTTACAAAAAAAAGCAGATTAAAACAGTTTGAAAGTGAATTAAGTAAACAGTTACATACAATTCAATTCTTCGGGACGTATACAAAGGAAAACTCCGCATAATAACATTTTTTATTCATTTATTTTATTACTTTATTGAAAAATCTGTCTTACCAAAGTTTTATTTTTTCTGATTCCAAGTTCATAAATATACGTAAAATTAGATGTGAACATCACATGACTTCCTTGTACGCATTTTATTTTTCCTGTTTAGCCTCCGGGAATTACCGATCAGGTATTACTTCAGAGGATGAATAAGGATGATATCTATGAGTGCAAATGAAGTGTAGTCTTGTACAGTCTCAGTTCGACCATTCCTGAGATGTGAGGTTAATTGAAACCCAACCACCAAAGAAGACCAGTATCAATGATCTAATAATATTCAAATTCGTATAAAAGTGACTTTACTACGAATTGAACGCTGGAACTCTCTACTTCCAAATCAGCTGATTTAAGAAGACGCGTTCACCACTAGACCAAATCGGCGGGTTTCCTTGTACGCCTATTAAATTACATATACACATTTTTAAAAGAGCATAATTTTTTTTTTATTAATAACTTCTCATATTATTTTTCATTTATTTTTTTTAAATTTTTATTTATGTAAATATTTTTTTAAAATCAGATTAATAATTATTAATAAATCTATAAATTTAAATTAAAAAAAAATGTGATGAAGTTCGATTCGTACCGATGTGCCTTCGCCTTTTAACATCCAAATATTTCATTAATAAAAATTTTATTTGATAAAAACTCTGGAACAAATGAAAATAAGTACCAGTTACGAAATATCGTTAAAAATATCTCAATGAGGGCTTATTACTGCAGTTAACAAAAATTCCAAAATCCTAATTTTTGGATTTTCGCCATTTTTGGACACTTTTGGTCCAGTCGATTGCAATAAAAATGGGAGGTGCATAACTAGATGTTACAACAGTCCTAAATCCAAAATTTCCACGTTCTACGGCTAATCGAATTTGAGTTACGCGAGATACATATGGTACGTACGTACAGACGTCACGCCGAAACATGTTAAAACGGATTCAGGATGGTCAAAATGGATATTTTCGTTGAAATCGAAATTTTTCGCGAACACAATAATTCGTTAACTCCATACACGGAAGTAAAGATTATAAACTAAATTTTATTATTTTTAGAAAAAATATCATTAGAATGATGCTATATAAAATAATATCATATTACTAGATTTTAACCTTTACTTTTCAATATATTTTAATGTTTAATCTATGTTGTTTCAAATTTTTTTTTTCAGTTTTATGGATAACTCTTCTTCATATAAAAGCTAAAAAAAAAAAAATGATCGGAAAAATCAAATTGTTTTTCCTTTGATGTTACAAAGGGTGGCCTATAAACTCAAACCCGTTTCATGTCACAACCAAACAAATTACTCGTTTCACCCACTTTTAGTTGCCAAATATACTTTTACAACGTAAAAATAAATATAGATGTACAAATATCTATGAAAAATACATAAAATACCGAATTTAAAAAATACATAAAAATACAAGAATATTAATAATATCTGTAATTAATATTTATTAAACTTATAAAATAACAAAAAAAAAGAATTAATTTTCCTTAAATCTCAGATTAAGATTTCAAAATACGATTAGCATTTATTAAAGATTTTAACGAAGAGATATAAATAGCTAAGGTAGTTTAGCTTATGTAGGAAGTATTTTAAGTTTCATGTATCTAACAGAAAGCAATGTAGAATAGCATAAAACCTATAAAATCAGTATTAATTAAATAATTTAAAAAAATACGAGTATAAATAAAAACCGATTTCATAAAGTTACAAATAATTTTTTTTTTTTTTTTTTCATTAACTAAAGTAAAATAAATACAACATATGACTATTACTGAAGTCTGTGCCAGCCAACACAAATTAAACATAGTTACGTAAAGTAAGTACCTCAACCGACCGGTAGGCGGCTAAACGGTATTCCCACAAGTAAAATAGAATTTCAAGAACATATAAGACACGAGCGTCTCACGACTATACCTCATGTACAGGGTGATTCAGGAGGATAGGGCAATACTTTGACAACTCATTCTAGAGATTAAAAATAAAAAAAAAAATTCATATAAACATAGGTCCGAAAACGCTTCGTTAGCGAGTTATACAGAGTGAAAGATTTCTTTCTCATTTTTTTAAGTTTGACGTACAATAACTTTTTTAAATTGGCAATAAATCATACATTTTATTAAACATAAATTGTAGAGAATTAAATTATAAGAAGATTGATGTAAATAATGTCAACAAAAAAGAAATAAAATTTTAAACATGTCGACTTTTATTAACAACAAAACCGACGAAAACTTAGAAGAAAATGTTACAAAAAAAGAAATATGATTTAATATGTATGTGTTTATTGCCAATTTAAGAATGTTACTGCACGTCAAAGGTAAAAAAATGTGTTTTTTGACCCTATTTTTGGTGTTTTACATGGGATGTCTTGGAAACTAAGAGAGATACAGTTCTGGGACCTATTTTTTCGATTTTCCAGCTCAAAAACACAAGAAACGCAAACAATTGACCTTCTCAGAATTTCAGAAAGCCTTAATTTACCCGGCGGAACTGAAAATCGGACGAAATCTTTCACCTTGTATAACTCGCTAACGAAGCGTTTGCGGACCTATGTTTATATGAAGTTTTTTTTTAATTTTTAGCCTCTAGAATGAATTGTCAAAGTATTGCCTTATCCTCCTGAATCACCCTATAGAGTTCATTATGGTACATATACTTGGTGATAATATATGTATCTAAGCATTTATAAAATATTCTTATATTATTATATGTTGAATTTTGTAGTTATATTATATTTTTGTAGATCTCATTTAATTGCAGTAAACTTCTACACTAACCTTGCATTGTCTGAAGTAGGATCTGTATTATATAGATCACAGGTTTTTTTTTTTTTGTCTAACTTATGTTGGCCTGCACTGACTTCAAAAATGGTTATTTGTTGTCAATACTTTTACTATAGTTAATAAATAAAAAATATAGTTATTAACGTCGGAGATATTGCTTCACATACATTAAGAAAAAAAAACACAGTCGAATTGAGAATCTCCGTCTTTTTTGAAGTCGGTTAAAAATAAAGCATATCTTTTAATTAATTATTTTATTTTATTTTAAGTTACAATATTAATAGTAAATATTTTTTATAGAAATAAATAATTTATTTAATATATAAGAAGACATAAGAGATATTACTTTTAATTAAAAAATTATCCACAAAGTAGTTAGAGATGGAGAAGAGTATAAAACCAATCAAATTACTTCTGACGTGTACAAAATTCCAATAACTACTATTTTTATACTTTTTCTAAGTGCGAAAAATGTAATAAAAATATAGCCATGTCAATTTTTCAATTTATTACAAATTATATGTTAACAAATCAATTAATGATCCGCCATGAAATTATACAGAAATAGACCCATATGTTAAAGATAAATTTCAAGGAAGAGTGAAAGGCAATTAAGATTGCTTAAGATAAATTAACGACAAATATATTGGTTCATCTGTCAAAAACAGAAGCTTTTATTTCTCGTGTTTAGCATAACATTGCTATCAGTATAATTCTGTTATTTTGTATGTATATGCAAGCGCAGCTAGATGTTTGTATAGTAATTTAAATGCAATTAACGTACAGTACAATCAATTGAAACTAAGCGCAAATTACTGGCAATTTTGAAATTACACTTTGCACGTATACGAAATGGCTGTAACGAACTGTATAAACAAGGACCCGCCATGTTGTGACGTCATACAACACTATGCTTTCCCCAACCCATCGTAACTACACGTAGCCTATCTCCTTTAATCACACAGTAAACCTCCTACTGAATTGCTTCATCCTGCACCGTAATAATCAAATGCTGATTACCTATTACTGCCTGCTTCTATTTTAAATGTCACGAGTTACTATGATCACTTTATTTATTTATTTATTCAGTAATAAATTAATAACCGTTAAGATATGAATAATCCCTTTTATAAAACATTTTACAAATTTAAAAAAACTTTTTTGATACATAATAGTCTAACATCCATATCTCTTGAACAGAAGCCAAAAGAGGTTTCAGTTTAATCTAACATCGAAAACCTTTTGATAGCTACTACATTCATTTCTCTATCCTTTGTACACTATTCTTTTAATCTCAATGTGCTTGGTACACCCTAAGTTTTAATTATTTTCTTTATGGTTTCTTTACTGTTATTATTCCTTTCCATTTCAAAACTAAACAAACTTTAATAAAAATAAATATTAACCTAATTCTTTTTAGAATTTATTAAAAGTTTCTTTTTACGTTAACTCCTTTAAATTTCTTTTAATTTTAAATATATCTATTAATCTGTACGTTATAATTCAATACGAAAGCAATCTAAAATTTAAAAAATCAGTATCAATTTTAATACCAGATTTTCGTTAACTAGTCGTAATAAGTGTAATCCATTTTGATTTTAATAAAGATAAATTAAAACTAGAAGACATCAAATATGTAAATTTCCAAAAAAAAATATTAAATTTTCCAATAAATAATATGTGTTCTGCCCAAAGGCAGGTTTTTACCTGGCCGCCCTCCATTCTGCTCGATTCTGTGCCATCGGTTTGATTTTATAGTAACCAACTTCCCTTTTTATATTGTCTATCATTTTCATTCGTCTCCAACCACTTGCTTTCCTCCCCGTTACAAGTCCCTCCAATGCTGTCACCAACAGGCAGTCACGTCTCAGCCGATGTCCCAACCAACTGCATTTTCTTCTTTTTATTATTTAAATAATCGCCCTTTCTTCTCCCACTCTACAAAGCACCTCCTCATTCCGAACTCTCTCCGTCCAGCTGTCTTTTCCATCCTCCTCAAAACACACATTTCAAAGACCTCCAATCTTCTTTCCTCTCCCTTTCCAATAAAGGAAATAAAAATTAAAAGGAATAAATTTTTTTAAATATGTTTTTTATATCCTTAAATAAATATTGAAAGTATTAATAAAATTTTAGATTTTGATGATGTTTTTCCGAGTTTTAGCTTCTTAGTGAAAATTTTAAATGACTAATGTCTGGTAAATGACGTGAAAACTTAGGATACTTCCTTTACCTCTTATCAATTTATTACAGAATTATTGATTAGTATTTTTAATAATTTTTTACGTAATTAATTAATAATTTAAATGAGTTTGCAGTAAATGCAACAGGGCTTTCAGCAACCGTAGACATCAACAAATAATTATAAAAGTTAGGCAAATAAAATTTCTAGATTTATATGTTAAAATCTACGCGTGATTCAAAACGGGCTTCACAAATTTATAATCGTATAAATATTGATTTAGATAATTTATATATAATGCTGAGGTCTCATTTCATAGCAAAATACAAATTTTGACTCACGTAGTTCATTAGTACTGAATTCGGCCACCAATGTTACTAAAAATGGGTATATTTACTGGCGCGGAACGTGCTCCGCTGTGTGTTTTAGTTTCACGATTTGCAGTCAGCAACTGCAGTTCAACGTAATTTTCAGAAAATTACGGTATGAAGGCTTCTAGTAGTCATACTACTGGCACCAAATCTTCGTTGAGACAGGTCGTTCTGTTAAACATAAAAAATCACCAGGATGCCCACACGTCCCTGAAGCCGGAAAAGTAAAAAAAATCCATGTAATAAGGATTTCTGTAATGCTATTCTAAAATAAAAAATAACGGATTATGTACATATTAAATAGAATAAACAGTTTTCTTTAAAGTATTTTAAAATGGCTTATTACCGTTTTGTAGAATGATTAATTATCTAAAAACGTTTTGAATCAGACTACTGTAGTATGTTCTTTTAATTTTTAATGAATACTCGTATTATAAAGATTTATAATACGAGTATCACCAAACATCAACATATTTCAACTCTAATTTCTATATATATATATATATGTACTAAAACTTTCCTTATAGAATTGAAGGATTATAATACAGAACATATATAGATATAACCTCAGTATCGTAAAGAGAGAGAGATTAAAGTTTATGCTAAAATGGTTTTATATAAGCTTCCTCAAGAATTAAATCTTCGTTAGTTCACGATTTGAATAGTTATTCATGAGTTTAGTTGTATACACCACCCTCTTCTATTTCATACGTAGGATTAGGCTATTGCATTATTAACATTGTGTATATTTATAGCTCTTCGTGGGAGTTCAATAACATTGACTCTTATAGTTTATTTTTGATAAAAAGACAAGAAAAACACACTGTTAAATTTACCAAAAAGGTTTGTGGAATTTTATATTATTTTAAATGTACAAATTTTAAAAATTTACACCACCCCAATATAATTTTCAAACTAAGTAGAGGAAGCAATTAAAAAAGAAGCAAGAAACGATGTTGGTTATCTTTCCGAATTACATTTTTACACAACTTAAAATCTAGTCCCCTTCCCAGTGATAAATAACAAAAATTATATTTTAAACAGTACTGGACTTGTAAAAAAGTTCAAATTGTTTTATTAAAATATTAAATAGTTAAAATAAAATAGGTAAAAGTTTTGGGAGGTTGGTGTATTACATTTTGTTTTGACTTTAAAAATAAAATTACATACACAATACCACCACTATAATACCATAAATGACAAAACAGTCGTAAGTACATACTCTTTCTTTTTCTGTTTAGCCTGCGGAACAACCATAAGATATTACTTCAGAGGATGAATGAGGATGATATATTTGAATGTAAATGAAGTGTAATCTTGTACAGTCTCAGTTCGACCATTCCTGAGATGTGTAGTTAATTAAAACCCAATCACCAAAGAACACCGATATTAACAATCTAGTATTCAAATCCGTAAGAAAATGCATTTTCAAATGACCTGACAATACTCAGCAACAGTAGACAGGAAGCACGGGAAGCACTGGAACTCTTCCAAGAAATCGCTGCCAAAAAAGGGTTACAAATATCATACTGTTGACGCTACTACATAAATAACAACGTCATCAATAACGGCCAAAAGAATAGATTACTATACTTCATACAATACAAATTTGAAGTCTACTATGTTAATAAATTTAAGAATTCTATTGTAACGCATGTATAATCAATAATTTTATTTAAAAAATAAAATATTTATGAATATATACTAATTGATTTCACGTAGTGAAGAATCATCACTGACACTTAGTATTATAATGGATACCGGTGATCTTTGGTGGTTGGGTTTCAATTAACCACATATCTCAGGAATGGTCGAACTGACAGTATACAAAATTACACGTCATTTACTACACTCCTACATATCATCCTCATTCATACTCTGAAGAAATACCTTTCGGTGGTGCCGAATGCTAAACAGGAAAAGAAAAAATTACTTAGTATTATAATGACCAGGTTTTATTGATAATTAATTAAAGACAATGATCTCACCAAAGAAAGTACTGACAGTAAACATTTTGTCTATTTAATAAGTAATAAATTAAACTTTAGATTAAAGTTTCTAACAATTTATTGAAAATTAAAATCAGGTATGTTATAAATTAAATTAATATTAAAAATTCCAGTTTTGGTTATTTTATTTTGTCTAATATTTTTGTATAATTTTTTCCCCAAGAAATATACAAAAAATAAATTGATATACACTTTGAAGAGATATACACTTTGCTAAACTTAATATTAATATATATTTTATTTTTAAAAGAAGATAAAATAATTAGAACCGTAATTTGAAATAATTAAAAACAAGTATATACTCTACGCACAAGCATCAAGTTTAAACTCACTCACTCCTGTGACTCATTGCATAAGCGCGTATCAAAATACACCAATCCAAAGTCAAAATAACTCAAATTGAAGTTATGTTGTCTGTTGTCGAAATTAAACTGGACGCAACTGAAGGACGACTCAACCAATTTTCATATGCACAACTTCAGATACACTACTACACCATATCTAAATTTTAATGAAATTAATATTGTAGTTTTGAAAATCTTCTATCTACAAATATTACACACACACGCGCGCGCGCAAATTACCCCGAAATTTTAATTGAATCGTACTCCTCATACATCAAACGGTAAAATTTTTAACTTCACCACCCTGCACAAATTGTGATCGAAAATAATACCGCACTTTTCGTCGAAAAGTTGTTACACAGGTAAATTAGGATGACATTCGTATTTTATAACAAAAACTATTACTGAAATAGAAAATTATCAAATATCGCTATATAAAAAAATAAATATTTTCTCATTCAAGGCAGCCTATTTTAAAATTAATAATTTATAAATTTTAAATAAATATTTAGAAACAATTGGAGATGTGTTTCAAATACTCTGATGCAAGTATGTCAATCAACGATGCTGAAATAATACATATAGATATACAAAGTATATCACAAAGTTTTTATTTTACTTTCATAACCTATTCTTCTCTTGAAAATAATGGAAAAGTACATATAAAAATATGTCCTAAAATGCTTCGTTTACGAGTTATTGCTACTGAAAATTTCTCTCGGATTTTAGCTAGCTCGGTGAGATGAGATCGTACAGAAATTTTTAGGGCGTTATAATTAAGAAGTGATTTCTTATGGTTTTTAACCTGAAAAACCGAATAAAATAAGTTCTAGTACCGCATCTGCCGTAATTTTTGATAAATCTGGGGTGAAAACCAATAAATTGGGGTAAACAACTCCGTTTTTTTGAGTTTGACGGAAAATAACTCCGTTAAATGAGTAGGAAACCCATAAAATCTTTGAATAAAATTTGTAGAATATTTAATTCTGAAAAAAACAGTCTAAGATAAATTCTATAAAACAAAGAAAAGTTAGAAAATTTCTAATTTAATTTAGAAACAATACATTATTACATTTGTTAGGAGAGTACTTATATAATGTAAACAAAAACCAAATTAATTTTTGGTGATGTGAAAAATTTGTAAAAAAGATTTACTATTGAAAATTGCTCTTAAAAAAGGGGGGGGAAACAATTATTGTATACCATTGCAAAATAAAAATTAATAGGGATAATTCTTTATTAATGTCCGATTTAGACATTTCTCATTGCGTGGTACCAACTTTCCAATACCCTCGTCATAGAACGGAGCCGCCTGTGTTTTCAGCCACGTTTCTACGCTGGTCTGCTGCTCTAAATGTCTAAATCGGAGTGGCGACTATGTAGAGAAATAGCGTAGCTATGTAAGTACTTGTTACAAATAGAAATTTTTTTTTCGCTGTGGTTTTAATTTCGTGACCGATCGGACATTGAAAAAAAATAACCCTCGTATATATTTTTTTGTATATCAGAAAAAGTAATTTATTAATTATAATACAATAAGTCAATGCGGTATAAAGTGTGGTGTGCTCCCCTTCCATACGGCTTTTCCGATAAAGATTTATTGATCTAAAAAATAATGATAATATTCTACTTTTCACGTAATGTATATTGACCGGTCGAAATACCTCATTTAGAGGGGGGAAAATTGTTACCTGGACTTTTATAAATAGACATGGTAAAAATAAATAGACGTAATAGACATGGTAAATAGACGTAAAAAAAATAAATGCGTGAGCAGATGTGGTGGAGTGTTAATTTGTGGGGTTGAAAAGTGGTATTATTGCGATTTCCGGCGAATATTGGCATCAAAAAAATTTTTGATTATTTAAGAAACAGAAAGGAATATTTACACCAAGTTTCGTGAAAATTAAATTATTTTTGCGGAAATTAATAATGAACAACGAAAAAAAAGAAGATTTTTCGCATTTTTCTCGGAAATTTTGAAGTTCTGTTAAAAAGTAACCTATACAAAAGGTGTAGTTTTGCATGATCTAAAATTTTTGTGCTGGAAAATTCTTTTTTCAATCCCTCAAATCACCCCTCCACCACCTCCGCTCACGCATTTATTTTTTTTATATTTATTATAAACGCCTTTACCATTTCCACTTATAAAAGTCCAGGTAACAATAATTTTTTCCCTCTAAATGAGTTATTTCGACCGGTCAATGTACATTACGTGAAAAGTTGAATATTATCATTATTTGATAATGTTTATTAATTTGATAAATTTTATTAATTTGGTTTGACTAATAAAATAATATGCAAAATAAGAATTAAAAATAAATAACCCAAAACACTTCCTTTTATTATTTTTTTATTACTGAGCCCACCGAGCTGATACAAATCAGTTGTTTAACATACGATTTTTGAAGTCAAAAGTTCTAAGGTTTAAATTCTAGTAAAAGTTAGTTATTTTTATATGGATTTGAATACTAGGCAGTGGATACCAGTGCACTTTTGTGGTTTTTCCCCCTACCTCCCGGAACGTCTGGTTCCGGGAGGTAGGGGGAAAATGCTTAATTAGGGGTTCCCTAATTAAGAATGATCACGGTTCCGGGAGGTGCCTTTGCCTCTAGTCGCCAGACGAGGGAAATGCCGGTTCCGGCTATGCCGTTCCCGGCCTCATCACCCAGCAACCGGGACTCGGTCCTTTGTGCTTCGCCTCTAACGGGGCCACCCCCGGAGGTACGGCCCCGCAGGGACTCAGTCTTTTAGCTCAGGGGTTCGAGAGTCCGCGCACTTCATCACCACCATCCATCTCTAAGCACCGGCGAACGTCAATTCCGTACGGAGCTATCTCTCACACCCTCGCTTCAAGATATTTCAGTTGCAGTATTCCCGACACAAACCGCGTCACAGTGTCGAAGTCCACCGAACTTCGTAACATCGTTTCAACGATGGTCCCCACCACGAGATGCCCAGTTACGGCAGTACAGTCGCGGCGTTTCTCGTTCTACCGCGGACACTGGAATATCACATTTTCTGGCGTATCTAACTCTCGACAGTAGGGGCAGAAGGGTCTTCAGCTCTTCTTCGTCGACACAGGTACGAACGAAAGACCCCATGTCGGTCAGGAATTGTGTCAGCCAGAGTCTCAGTTCGTTAATCTGCCCACGGCTCAATGTGCGCGATCAAACGATGCGTCCACCTCCCTTTCATGGATGCATCCCACCTGACTTGCCAATCCCGGTAGACAGTTGTGTTGGCATTGTTCTTAGACACACCGTGATAAATTTGCGCCGAGCCGCCAGTCACCATTTGCGCATCCCAGTCACCACCACCACCGCCTGAGTTGAGACAGAGGTGTAGGCCGACGCCACCTTAAGAGCCATACGGCGCTGTACTCCCTCCAGCAGTCTTCTGTTACGCCCTATCGCCATAGCTCTCTTCCACAATGGTGCATCATAAAGAAGAACTGAGTTCGCCACATGCGCGTACAGCCTCCTCTTCGAGATACGAGGCCTTTCAACGTTCGTTAGTAACTTTTAAGGTTGAGGTTCAATTAACCACACGTCTCGAGAATTTTGGCTGTACAAGCCAAAATCTGTACAAGACTATATCTCATTTAGATATCATAAACAGCGTTGTTATCTCATGGTTCGTGAGGTGGGTTTGCTTATTTATTACTAATTGAACAAATTGCAGTCAGTAAAAATAAATAAAAATAATTTTATCATTTATTTAATAAATATTATTCACCCGTTTTTAACATAGATTTTTTCAAATTAAACTATAAAAATTCTGTGATATGTTATGAACAATTTAAGACTGAATCTCAGTGATCCTCAAATACGAATATTATGTTTTCAGAACATAATAGAACATATGTCCGCGGTTTTCAGAACATATGCCTTTTTTACATCTTATGAAGAAGATTTTTGAGCTAAAATTCTAGTAAATATTTCAAACTCTTTCTAAGATAATACAATGATCGTTAGAGAAAACTTTAACATTTACTTTTACCTCTTGGGAAAGGCGAGTTCTTTTTTTTCCACTGAAGATCCCTTTATAACTGGAGTATACATCACACACGTAAACTTTCTATCTAAAGTTTAAAGTTCCTAGCTTTAGGGGTTATGTGGATATACATAATGAATGTGAGTGCTAGCCTATGTACGTAAACATTTTAATACCTTGGTCTATAACATCCCCATTAAGTAGTGAAACCTCTTAGGAGAACCGAAAAAGATTTGTTATTAAATTACATGATTGTCAGTTCAATAAGTGTTTAGCAAAGTTTTATGGTTATAATTTTCCCAATCTACAGTAAATATATTTTTGTTTGAATTTATATTACGGAAAATCTACAATAAAATGTAATCTATATTTATAAAAAAATCTTTACACGATTATTTCGGATGGTTCCAGTGTCTTTTTATTAGGAAGTATGAATTGAACATCGATTACCTGCAGATTATTTTACATGTATCATAAAAAATTAGTGTATCTTATAAAATAAGATATACTTCAAAAGTATACATTCAAGAATATGTATCAATAAAAATATTACTGAAATTCATATTATAAAAGTTTAAAGATAAATGGACAGTTGTAGACAAATAATGTCGATTTGCAGTTAAAATTTCAATATAAAATTAATAAAATACCCCTGTAACACAAAAAAGTGAGACAAAAAAGAAAATTTTATTTTAGTATTTGTTGGGCCAATGGATTCACGAAAATATACTTAAAAAAACTAATAATACCGTATTTTAAAATAAAGATAATTTAAAATTTTATTTAAGCATTTAGAAACTGTTTTGACCTTAGTTTCAAAACGTTTGATATAAATCGGTCCAAAAATTATGATTTTAAATATATTTATTTAAGATAGGTATATTGATTAACAAAAAACAGGCACATTTATATTGTAAATAAAAAATTACACATTTTTCTATAGGATTTACGTATCTCCTGATTTTTCATAATTTTGAACTTCACGTATATTAACAAAACAATCTTTACGAGATCGTTAATTTTTATAAGTAACTTCTCACTTCTTTCAAACTGGTAAACCGATCCTTTACTATACATGTTGAGGAGGCGGCGAGAAAGGGCGAAAATGTGGTGAAGGCGCTGAGCAACATGATAAGAAATAAGGGCGGTCCTCAGACTGGTAAGAGGAAACTGTTGGCCAGTGTGTACTCTTCTGTGGTGTTATATGGAGTTGCTGTATGGCTGGGAGCGTTGTCGAGGGCAAGGAACGTGAGGTGTTTGGTTATGCAACAACGTAGGCTAAACATACGTGTCATGGCAGGGTATCGAACGATCAGCGCCGAGGCGGCTTCGGTTATAGCTGGAGTACCGCCCGTAGACTTACAAGCGCAAATGAGAGCTGCAATAGTGAATGGAGTAGACATAAAGGAGGCGATTGATCGTCTCTACATGGCTTGGTGTGACAGATGGCGAGATTCAGACAAAGGAAGGTGGACGCTCATACGAGACGTCAGCAACTGGATGGAGCGAAAGCACGGTAATACAAGCTACGAATTCACCCGGTTCCTGTCTGGACATGGATGTTTTCGAGATTACCTGTACAGGATGGGCAGATACCATACAAGTCGCTGTCACGATTGCGGCGGACTGGATACAGCAGAGCATGTAGTATTTTTTTGCCCTAGATGGCGCAACTTCCGCGTAGTGCTCGAGGCTCAGGGTGTGGAGGGGGCCAACAATATAATCGAGGTAATGCTCAGCAATGGCAACAAGCGGGAGTGTGTCTCGACTACGATCGCATTAATGATACGAGAGAAGGCCTATGAAGAGAGGCGACGGCAGGATGAGTTGATGCGAATTTATGGAGGCTTGGAGTTCGATGACGGGTGATCAAGGGAGGCCAGCTTCTGGTGGTGGGCGGCGGGGGCTCCTCGGAGTTGTCGCTCGTCGACCGCCCCCCTGGGGACGCCTTCCGGTCACACGGATTCGGATAGTGGAGTGCCTGGGTGATCATGCAGGGGCTGTACATACCATATGGCTTAGATCCGGCCCCTGCATGGTAGAAGGGGAGGTTTTTTAGCGGGTGAGAGCCCCGCACTGCCGTCAGTACGGGCCTGACGGCGGCTGGCAGAGCTTTTTCCTCCGCTACGGAAAGAAAAAAAAAAAAACAAAAAAAACTGGTAAACAAAACCACACGTGGTATCTAGTTTAGAATAATTACCATGAAATAATTAAATAAAATAAACAAAATAGGTAGGGATTTTAGTTATCACATAAAAAAAAATGTACCATTATTTTTCAGAATATTAAATTTTATGAAATAATTAACATCACACTTCTTTACAAATGATGGTATTATTACTTTAAATTGTGTGTAGATAATTTGTTTGTATGTGTCCCACGGATGGGTAAACAGCACGATAATACGTTGGGAGAAATTGTATTCTATCCATCCAAAAAAAAATTTCTCTATTCAACACAGAAGATTACTTTTATATGTTCATATTGCATTTATGTTACAAGTTTTCAGATTGTCTTCGTGTGGTTTTGTTGAAATTAATATAAAAACTTTATCCACAGTCTTCTTGCGCATACATTATTTTTATCGTTTGGTAAATTTCATTGAAACTTTTATCAATAAAAATGTTTTTTTCTTTTTTCTTTTTTGCTCTATTATTAAAATAGTACTGTTGAAAGAATTATTTAAGAAATATAATTTAAATCTACTGTCACGCCGTTTCGGTCCACAGACCAGGATAGAGAAGTGTTTTTCAATTTACCATACAATCAATCATCTAATCGTGAAAAAACTATACTATTTCATTGATGTGTAAAGTAAAAATTTTCCAGCATTTTTCAGCCTTCTTCCATCACTATATGTAAATTTATACGGTGGTTAAAGATAAGTTGATGGCCCTCAGACAATTGCCGCTTCTTTCTGACCCCGCCCTTAACTAATCAAACTTTTTTCGCCACTACCTAAGAGTAATAGTATTTATCATATTCTTACTATTTTGAAGGAGGAATGAGCCATAGAAAGGCTATGATCACATAATAGTAGTACATTATGCAATGAGCCTATAATGATAGCCATCGATGCAAGATTTCAAAGTAAATTATAACTCAAGCCTTGGCGAGTGTTGTAAACTTCGCAAATGTGTATTAATGACCATTATAAAGAGTTGCATACCGTACTTTTTGTTTGGCTGAAAAATTTAAATAAATGGTATAATATACATTGTTTACGGAATATTATTTTAGATTTTTCAAAAAATAATTTATGTATTTCTGAGGCAAAAGGTCATACGTTCTGTCTTTTTTTTAATATCGATCGGTGTTAAAGACATTTCTTCCTCAGAATCTGACATAATTAACAAAATAATAAACAGTGTAATATAAGAAACTTATTTACATATTGGTGTACTTTCAAATTTCCTTCAGCTTGCTAACTAAATCGAATTAAAATCAAAATAAAAAAAACAGCTGTTACATTGAACTATACCCGCTTCTAACTGGTCAACGTTTGAAAAATACAGACTTTTGATCGATTAAAAACCTGTATCACAATGGAAATCCCTTCATAATGACCCTCATTAAGATACATGTTCCAGCCGTGTAATTCAAACGTTATAATATAGCCGTGGAAAAAATATATTATAATCCCAATCTTGATGGCGTCAGGAAAGGAAACCAGCACCGTAAAATATTCCTGAAAAACAAATAAGTTGGTAGTGGAAATTTCTTCGTGTTTTCCATTATAAAAATTGGAGTTTTTTTTATAGCGGTAGTTAGTGTTTCTATTGTATTAATCTTCTTTTTTTTCTCAGTATAGTTTGGAAAGACTGTAAAAAACATAGAATAAAGTGTTAAGAAAAAAGCGGTAAATGATATGCTCGTACCAGTAAAATTTTAAAGAAACTTTATCGACTTTGATATAGTAGAATGAGGTAACAGTTACAGGCATTTAGCACTCCAGTTAACATCTAAAACTTAAATTTGGTTCTTTTATTTACTAGTATAATTTATACTGAATTAAAATTGCATGATCAATTCAAAAGCAAATTGGTAATACAAAACGTAGATATAAATTTATAGTTATTATTTTTTGGTCTAATTTAATTTAAAATTATACAATTCACGCTATAAAAAGATGAGATTGACTGGTTATTTTATCACACCTTTTTATTTCGGAATAATGGTAAACATTTTAAATTTAGGCTACGTAAAATTTTAACAAAATATATCTAATTTTTGCAAGTTATAAAAAACACATCTTGGTCAATCAATAATTGATATCAAAAGGGCTGTTCTGTAAATTCATAGTTCTCATAGTTATTTTGTAAGTGTTTATTTAAAATTAACATCGTATCGTTATACTAAAACATTTTTAATGTGATTCACGAAAATATAAAAATATTAATTATTTGTTATGTAATTTTTGTAACATTTGAAAAACGGCGTAATTGTATCCATGAAATTAGAACACGTTACCTATGAGTCTTAGCATAAATTAGATGAAATATAACAACGTAATAGCCGATAAAATCCTGAAAATTAAGGCGAAATTAAAGAAATATTATATGATGATTTAGTATAAGTTAAAAAATTACAGGTAATTTTCGATTGAGATGAAGTTACCTATTCTCTAGTTCCATATTTTTTTTCATTTAAGTTATTAATACTAAAATTTGAATCTATTTAGAACATAAATTGTATATGAGGATAAATGGAATAGACTGCTGATTACAAGTATCATTGAGGGTTCAACTCGTTACCACGTCAGACGGTTAGAATGTTCATAGATAACAGAAGTTTTAATCTACGAAGCGAAGAAGAAGCTTAGATGGTGTCATGTGTGAAATACTTATTAAAAAAAATTTAATTTTTTTATATATATAAATTTGAAAATATGTTTTGCAAGTGTAATTATTAGTAAGCCTTTTTTGTAATTGTTTTATTGTAAAATTAATAATTTACTTTTTAGATGTACCTCATTTTCAGTTATCTTTTGTACAGTGAAAAAAAGTATTTTTCCTGTTGCAATATACGAGAATTTAATTTTCTAATTATTTGGCTAAAAAGTGAAAAAAAGACTACAAACTTAAAAACATAACACGATAAAATTACAATATATTACGAAAAAATCCTCTGAAGAGGACAGATAATTAAGTACTATTAGCCAAAATGTGTAAGATTGGATATTTATACTTCAAAAGTTTTTTATTTCAGTTTTGAATTTAAACAGCTATCATGCTTTAGTGACTTAGTTGCTTAATTTTTTTTGGTTGCTTATATTTTTATCTAATAAAAAAATTATATCGTGCTTAGTAAGTATTTTGGAAGTGAATTTCACAAAATAATTTCAATTCGGAATTTAAGTTATGTTGTATAGAAAGGATCAGTAAAAATGTTTTTTTTCTTCTGGGTTCACAATAAAGTGTAGTTATCAGGGCCCGGATACGATATTTATATAGTAAATAAATATTAAAAATTGAATTATAATCTAAAACCCAGTAATATAAAAACACAGACGATTAGCCGGAAGGTCGCGGGGGTTGTGGTCACGGAAATTGGCCGGAAGTCACGCCCTGCATATTTTCTTGTGAAGGACCTGGAGCACGATTTTACTACTGACGGATGGCTGAGTCCGTGGCGACGTTGTGGGTTGCGCCGCTGCAGGGTTGAAAGTCACCTCCTTGCGACCGGCTTATGGTGGTTCCCAGAATTCGACAATTTTGGTTCCGGGTTTCGCAGCCAAAACATTAATGACGGCGGGGAGGATTCCGGTGGGCTGGATCAACTGCCGTATAATTCGGAGGGAAGAGGAGATGAGGTGTTATCGATCCGGCGAGAGCGGACTTATCGCAGCGAGTTGTGGTGGCTTGGATCGTTCCAAGCTTTGCTTTAGATGAAATGGTGAAGGCCATACGAGGAATGAGTGTCCACAGCGCGAGGGATACGTGGTGTACAAGAAGAGGAACGAGTGCCACCAACGGGTAGTGCAGAGAACGGTAGTGTCACCTACGCGTAGTACAGGATCAAGTACAGGGGACGTTGCAGGTAATGAGGCGTTACATGTCAAATGACATGTAACGACATGTCGAATTTGCCTACTGAGGCGTTCTCTGCAACTCAACGTGGATACTAACAGAAGAGCGATGGATGTCTAGAGGGAGATCCCCTCTCGCCTATCTGCCGATGTTATGAAGAGTAGCAGGCAGGCTGGAAGTCTGTAGTTGACCTGAAGCAGAGCGACCGATGCCGGAAAGCTGTGGACGGCCAGCCTTAGTGGGAGGAACGGCGGAGACTTCTCTGAATCGTCGTTCCCCGATGATCCCTTGGGTACGTCACCCTGGTTATTCTAATTCGGTGATATGGGTGCCCGGGGGATTGCGCATGCCATATGGTTTAGTTCTGGCCCCTGCGTGACTATATAGGGAGGTTTTTTAGCGGGTGAAAGCCCCGCACTTGCCGTCAGTGAGTGTGCCTGGGGGCGGCTGGTACAGCTTTTCCCTCCCACTACAGGGAAACATTATGACGTATCCTAAAGTTTATTTTTGTATCCTAAAGTAGGCTTCGTACGTATGCTAAAATCGAAATAAAACCACATGAAGTATTAAATTTACATTCTAAATTAAAACAATAAATTTAGCATCTGCCATACGCCAAATGGCATAAATAGCTGACATATACTATAGAAAACTCAGATATTTTAATATAAACGGACGGCCGTTAGGAATCGTAAAACATTCGACAACATAGTCTCATTAATTGAAGATATTTCTGATGTTAGCCCCTATTTAAAAAAAATACATTTACAACCGTGATTCAAAAATACTCTCATCATTAAAAACAAAATAAATTTTTAGAAATCCTATTTACAACTTATGTTCAGTAAAACTTTATTTATTTCTATTTTGTTTCTCTGTTACTAGCAACAACACACGGTTTTTACTAACAAAATAGTCTAACAAAAAAAAGTGTATATAAAGCTAGAATAATAATATTTGAATGAATTATGGGGATGCGATGAATTTACTCAGTATTAAACCTATGTAGAATATTTCATTTCTAAGCAGCTGCCAGAAATAATTTCATTAAATTCTCTCGCCACCGAGTAGATATCTCTACCAAATCCCACCATTGTGTGGCATCATCTGAATTTTCCCCGTCTCATGTTAAGTTAAAATGGTTGAAATACAGTTAATGTTTAATCCACTGAAGATTTTAACATTATTATCCATGTAGTTTACGGTTATTATTTAGAAAAAAACATTGGTCAGCTATGTGAAAAAAATGAATTCATATACACTTTTGTTTACTAAAAATACTTTTATATTCACTAAATGGTACCCAAATTTCCATAGTATATTAAATTTATTTTTATTTACTTGTAATTACTTCAGTTAAAATATATTTTGGTAAATTGTTAGATAAAAAAAATAATATTATAATCTATACACAATATTAAAAAAAAAAAATATCTAATAAAAAATAGGCAAACTCATTAATATATTCTCTTGTTTTTAAGAATTGAATTTTTTCAAAATAAATATATTTTATATTGACAAATACATACATTTAGACTATTTTTATTATTTCAAAGTACGTGATTGACGTTCCTTAAAATTTACAAAATTGTAATTCCCTTCGAAACCATTTCCTCAGTTTCTCTCTCGCTCTCTCTCTCTCTCATATATATATATATATGGATTAAATTTTGAATTGTGATATCTATAGAAATTAATCTCAAATTCTACACACACCTTTTAAGACAAGAACACAGTAATAATTTAAAGAAATAAAAAATACACAATTCGTTATCAAAAATAAAGTAACTTTAAAGGTAAATCTAGACGACCATTTCCATTGTTAAATAATTATCTGCAGATGGGCAAGAGGTGTAAAGAGAGTGTACGTTAGGTCGTAGTGGGAAATCTAGGTTAATAGTCTAGACTGTGTTTAAGAATCTATCTTTAAACTATTAGGCTAATTGTTATTGTTTCAAATGATACTTCTTTTTTTTGGCACTAATTGGTTTTATATTTATTGCGTAAGAACTGGTAGAAATATTTTTTTTTATAGTTTCGTAAGTTTTGTTTATTTTTATTTTTGCCAGATGTATTCACCTACGCCTGAAGCTTCCGAGAATCTTGAATTTGATAATATGAAAATGGAATTTTACAGCGTTATGAACATGCTTAACCGGGATTCGAACTCCGGATGAAAGGCCGGCAACCCCTCCACCAGGGAATGCGGCTTAATATTGCGTAATAAGTCTTTAATTAAGATTTTATTATTTCTTAATATATATATTATATACATATATATAATATATATATTTGGTTCATTTATTTTTTTATTTATAATTATTTTATACAACAGTATTTTCGTATGATTAACAAATACAATGACCTCCTAATTTTACATTTAAGTAAATTTTTCTGAAAAGTGTTTTACCAGTTTTATTTTTTTACCAATTTAGTACTACAATAAACGATTAGTAAATCTCTTTTTGTTACTAATTTAGGGTAAATATAATTATTTGAATTTTTTAACTACAAAATTATTTTTTTCAACGAAATTACACCTGTTCGTCAATATATTTACACATCTCACATACAGAGTGTATCACGAATTTCTCCTGGCATTATCGTAACCTATTCTACACGACAAAATAATATACTGAAAATGTTCATATATGTCCTAAAATGCTTCGTTTGTGTGTTATGACTAGTGAAAGTTTTCGCTTAGATTTCAGCTATTCTAGTGACATTAGGTCGTACTGTGATTTTTAGGATTTTAATTAAGGAACAAAATTAGTCATTTATTATGGTTCTTGATATGAAAAAAAATCTAACGAAGTATGTTCCAAACCGTATTTGCAGTAGTTTTTGCAACATTTCGGATAAAAACCAATAAATTGAGGTAAAAAACCTTTTTTTTTATGATTGACCTTCAATGACATCCTTAAGTGAGTAATAAACATATAAAACCATTAATCAAATTTGTAGAGAATTTGATTCTGAACAAAAGTGTGTAAGATAAGTTGAATAAAGCAAAGAAAAGATAGGAAAATTAAATTTTGTATAAAGACAGTACATACTAAAATTGTTAGAAAAGTACTAATTTATTGTAAACAAGAAGTAAATTGCTTCTGGTGATGTGAAAAATTAAAAAAAAAAATATAAAAAAAATAAGATTACACAACAATTATAAATATAAAAATTACTTAATCATTTTTAATTGTTCATAGCGAAAATATAATAAATTATATGAAAAATTATTATTTCAAAGTTGGTAATACGATGACAACAGCTGATCAACAATGCACAACACCGTGTTAGTATTTAAATCAGTCTGTAAGATACAATAAGTATATCGGATTCTGTATACTGTGCTGTCGTTAGCGAAGGTCTTTAGTGAATTTTAGTGTGAACGTAACCGATTTGCCACTGAAATTATGCCGTACTTATTTACAACAGAGGAAAACGCTGAAATGGAAATAATTTTGGGTGTGTGCAATGATAATGCTATCACTGCTGCAGTAGAATATTAAATACGTTATCTGAATCACAGGATTCCATATCCCAAAACAACTAGCGAACTTTTCGCAATCTTGGGGAAACAGTTTCACTGTCTAGTATACGTATCAGCTAAGAACCATCTTTTCGACACAACGCTGTTATTGATGAAATTATTATCGATGCAATTCAGCGCAGTCTAGCAGTACACGACGTCTTTCTAAGCGGATCGGAATTTTGCATTCGATGGTTTGGAGGATGCTTAAAGAAAACATGTTTATTAAAACCAACCGCCAGTTCAATATCTACACCCATGAGACGGTCCGCTTCGTTTTGAATTTGCAACTGGTGTAATACAAATCGAAAACTCTACAAGTATGTTTTGTTTACCGACTAAGCAAATTTAACTCGAGATTGGCTCAAGATATGGATCGGGAATACAAACATTTTAACTAGAATTCAAATGGAAGGGTGTAAAGGAATTAATTCAAAGGATGATAACTACAATAACATACAATATAATCTATGCCTTAATATAACTATAGGATATTCATCTTAACAGTTAACAATTTACATTATGAAATTCAATCAGAAATGTACTTGTAGTTAATGTTGTCTGTTATTATTCGAAAAGAATACAAACATCAACAAAGACTAATATATTTAAATTCCTTTTTTTATAATATCACTCTATGAGGACAAATCTACTAAAATTTAATTTTAGTTTAAAATATTACTTTATTATTTTTTTTAATAAGACGAGATTCATAATAGAAAATCTAATATACAACAAAAAACCCTTATTAAGAAATATTAATTCAGATCTAATTTAATTAAAAAATATAATGGAGTGATATATGAGATATAAAGCAAAATGTAATATATTTTGAAGGTCAAAGGTGAGAACCTTATCTTTGTTAGTAAACCCAAACGTAATTACATTTTTCTTCCACGATTACACTGCATTATCGGTGTTAAAAAATAAAGGTGACCGTAGATAATATTAGCAAGTGCTTAAAAAACTGAGTTTCACTAATAAAACATAATTATTTAGTAAATAAATAATATATAAACGGGATGAATGTATCTGTTTGCTAAAGTTAACAAACTCTTACGAATTAAACGGTCAAAATATTAAACAATAACTATAAAAGAATTAAAATTTAGAAAAAATATTTAGAATTACTGTACTAAAAATATTTTAATAAATTTCTTTGTTTAAATTTCAAGAAATAAAAAGGAAATTTAATTTAGAATATTATAATTATACCGTAACCTCATCTTACAATACGTATGAAAATATAATTTGCTACAGTTTTCGATGTAATTACTTCTGAATTACGTAATTAACGATATCATCATATCTTATTTAATAGTAGTCCAAATTTAAATTTTCAGGTTATTGATTGCGTTACGGAACAAATAGTTTGAATAGTTAATGATGTAAACAGAAAACTATATAAATTTTATATAGTGCAACCAATCAGTTTTTCTTTTTTGTTAATGTAATAATTTTAATGCTGATAAAAAAAATTATTTTCGGTGATAAAATTAAATAATTTATTTCAAAACTAGCTGACCAATCGCGGCTTTGCCCACGCTATCCGGTTACTTGGGCCAGAAGGCTCTGCCCCTTGGACCCCGCTGTGTTCATTAAATTCTTGCTTGCGAGAATAAAAATGTTAAATAAAAATTAAAGTCTGTTTAATTTATAAAAATTGTTAGTATATTATAATTTCTTCACAGCCACAGTTTGGCCAATACAGCCCTTAACTTTGAGTGATTTAAGAATGTGGGTCAAAAAAGTCCGCCATCTTAAAATATTAATTACAATTGGATACCTGAACGAAGTCCAGGTAAAAATGTATTTTAGGTAGATTTCATAAGAAAGCTACCTATTGTAATGGGTACCATGATTCAACTTCTGGAAAATTTCGACATATCTTTGCGTTTCACATCCCTAGACCCCGAAATGACCGTCAGTTCAAAAGTTTATATATACATTATCTTTCTTGTGGACACAATAACTGCCGTAATTTTGCGCCAATTACTTTCAAATTATTTCTTACAAATAACTCGTCCCAAAATATCGGTCGAGTTTCTTAACGGCCAAAATCGGTCCACTGAGGTGGAAGTGAGGGGGGTAGGCTTTTTCGAAAAAAACAAAATATCGTTGAAACTTTCTTAAGTAAAATATCGAATTCTTTTAAAGTTCCTACTATTCTTTGGATAAGGGCCTAAAACCTATTAAAGTAAAGTTTTTCCATATCACCAACCATTGACCCAAGGGATGGAAAGAATGGGGTTTTGAAGACAAAAAAAAAATCATTCTTCCCTTAATAGGCACAGAATAAAATCGGTTAAAAGTGGTCGTTGGTCCTCTAAACATTGTCTGAAACTTATATTTGAAACAATTTTTGATTTGATCAACCCTTACGGCAAGGGATGAAAAAAAATTCTGCTCGAATTGCAAGAAGATGGAGGCTTGTCGTACGCTAAACATGTGAAACTTTTTTTCATATGTAACCATTGTCGTATTGAGTAAATTTCAAGTTTTTCTTAACTTTAAGATGGAAATATTTTTTATCCCCTACTTAGCACTGGTGAAAACTACCTCCGCGTGCCGAAAGGGATTTTTTCCGGTTCATATCGTTACCCGACAAACACCACTAGGAGGAAGTGACAATAATTCGTCTCGCATTTGTTTTTTTAATTACTTTTATTTTATGTTTTTTAGCCCAATAACCGGAGGCAGATGCAATCAGTCTATCCTACGTACAGTAAAAGTGGTTGTGTTGGTTGAACAGCCGCACAGTACACCATCGGACCCCTTAAAAAATCGAAATTAAAAAAACCAGAAAAATCTTTTTAGATATTTTTCTGAAAAGTACCTGCAAGACCCAAACAAGTGAATATCTATTTAGTCGGAAATGGGGATAATTTTCAACCATTGTTCAAAATTTTTTTTACTTCACCACTTTCAAGATTGAATTTCGAAAAATTTCTTTCTAGATATTTACATGAAAATTACAAACACCAAAAAATCAAGAGGATAACTGCGTTTATTACAGAGAAATTAAAAAAAATAGTAAATTTCATTATTACCCCATTTTAACCCTTTACATTTGTAATTTCAAATAATCCATTCTTAGTGTGCACTTAACACCGTACGAACTTGTACGTAACAAATTTTAATTATTATATCTTCAGTAGTTTTTTTGGGCGTTGATGAATTAATCAGCCAGTCAGGATATGCTTTTTTTATATAGATAGATATTGCCTATTAGATTACTAATTTTTAAACAATATATCTTTTTATGTGAATTTTCACAATAAACAAGAAACACAATTGTAAAAGTTGTTTGGAATATAATAATCCTGTAATGACTGATAAAAATACCAATTTCTTCTCAGCAAGTTTTCCTTTAAGTATTGAAGCAAGTTATGCAAAAATAAAGTTATTTAAATAGCCAGTTAAATTTTTATTTCACCCTAGAAATTTATGATCAGTATAAAACTTTATTTAAAAAGTTTAAATATGATTTTCCCATATAAGAATATTATAATATTCTCTTTAATATTAGTCTACTTACATCCACGCGTGCAAGTATGTATATTTATATTCTATTAAAGCTGTAGAAAAGTAATATTGACGATGGTTATGATAATACTGTTCAGGCTCATGAGAAAATTTAAACAAGAAAATAAATAAAAGAAAATATCAGATGCAATTTTATAAGTTTTTAAACATAATGATAACCAATTTAAATCAAACATGTTATTAATCATTAGTTCATAATCGTATATTAACTAAAATAATAGAAAAAGCTGCATTATAATAATAAAAGATATAAAAATATAAAGATTTTTGATAAATTGCCAGATTTTTAGAAACCACGTGTCTCATTCTGCCAGGATTAATCAGGCGCATAGCGGTGAAGGATTAATAACAATAATATATCACATGAAAGATTTTTATTTAACTATTTTTTATTCAAAAAAATTATCATCAATGAAAAACTCAAAATATTTCGGAATTTATAAAAATTAAATTTCGTATTTCACTTAAATATTTTTCTTTTGTAATGATGTAAATATTTCACTAAAACGTATTTCCTAAAACAGTTCAAGAACAAACTAATCGTTCTAAAAATCAAATTGGAATTTCTATTGTTTTCAACTAAAAAAAAAAGTCTTCATTAATTACAATTAGTGAAGACGTAAAATACTAATTATCAGTGACACGATTTGGTTGTCTAAAAAAATGAAAATTATTTTACAGAAAAAAGAATTTTAACAAAGAATGGTAGTAGTATCATGTTTTTTCAAAATAGAAATTTGTCTCCAAATTTATTTTCAAAATTAGTAATGATACTTTTTTTTATACAAAAACTATTATTTATTATCCAGTATGACTTTATCTACAAGGAACTCTCTGGACAATTCCATCTTCAACTTTATGCAAAAAATGAAATCAAAAAACATTCTGTAACTTAAACTTTCATTCGATCATTTTCCTACTACATTAAGTTCTTTTATATTTCCATTTTTTTTCTACATACAACTATCTAAATATATTTATATTGAGCTAATGTTTCTTGTAAATAATTTATATATTAGATCTCAACGAAAGAGACGTGATGAACAAAATGTATTACAACTTATTTTTAAATAGTGTTTCGTATCTTACCGAATTCAACCTGTAGAATTCGTTGTTAGATAAAAACAATATGTCTCGTATTGACTATACTTGACCGGTCTACCGAAAGAGATTTTAGAGCAAGTTAAGTTATAATCTTATTCGGAAATTGGGCTGTTTGGACATGTACAATTTTTGTATTATAGTATTTCTTTACCTTGAATATATTTTATATTTTCATTCAGCAATATAAGTTATAAATGTAGGAAAAATTAGATTCAAATTATTGTAACATACGACAACTACTCCAAGTTGACACCGATTTTATCACCTCTGCTAACCTCAGATTGCATGAAAATTTGTGTATACTCGCTTTGACCAATATTGCTTTCTTTAACTTCAGGTCGCGTCAGCTCCGATTAAAAAGCAAGTATGCCCGGCAACCTAAACATCTAAAAAGCATTTTTTTAGTGATTGCATTTCTAATGTAGAGCATCAGTCTTCTTGATGTTAAAAAAAAATATTGAAACAGTGTTAGTGGAAGAACATCTAACTCTGTATATTAATTAGAAGAATTTATAATTTTACTTTTATTTCAGTGATCATAATTTTTATCGTTTTTTAGAGGAAAAATTCAATTTTTATTTTATACATTTTAAACCATATAAAGAAGAAATAAAAATTACATTTTATTACCCAGCGCAAGAAATTAAATTCAATAATTACCAAAGAAGATGCGGAGGGAATGACTCAAGAATGGGAGGAGGCATGAAACTCGACAAGCAATGGCACCTGGATGCGCAGACTCATACCCAGGTTGGAACCGTAGCTGGGGAGGGATCATGGAGAGGCTGGATACCATATCACACAGCTCCTCTCCGGTCACGGCGAATTTAGGAAATACCTCTACCGGTTTAGTAGAAGGTGTTCCAGAATTGCATATATTGCGGGCAAGATACCCCCTATCATACATTCTTTGAATGTTCTCGGTGAGATGGGGCCAAGTTAAATTGTAATCTCGGATGGATAATACCTGAAACCGCTGTCCCACACATGTTAAAGAGTTTAAGGAATGGTTAAACATGGAGAAGTTCTGATGTTAGAGGCAGGCAAATTAAAATAAGAAGATCTAGAACCGGCGGGTCAACCTGCCATGTCGGAGGCCTACAGCCGGCAGGCGGGGAGGCCCGTTAGAGTCGCAGGACACGTCCCTGGACAGAGTCATAGTTGACTGCAGATCCGGTCCGCGGTATAGGGGGGAAAAAAAAATATACATAATAAATCTTATGTAACGCGGAATTTTTTTAAATTTAAATTAAAATTAGCTTTCATTGATTTTATTTAAAAAGTAACCGGTCAGGATTTACTTTGCTCATTTCGGCTAGACGCGTTCGTTATCCTCATGGTTGTGAGAATATTAAATATTTTACACATATTTATTAAAGAAAAAACAATTAGTCATTTTACATCATTGTATTTCTGTTGCCATGGTGATAGTGATATAATAATGAAGTAAAACAATAATTTTTTTTTAATGAACAACTTTAATATCTTGAACTTCTAAGAGAGCTAAGGACTCGATCTATGGTTTAAAATCTTCCCTGGATAATACGAATGCATCCTAAAACTTTGAAAGCGATCGGGCCGGCTGGTTCTCGCGTGATGCTGTTGCAAAAAAATAGATTCGCAAACTTTTGCGTTTATATATAAGATGAATCATATAAGAGTATATAATATTTAAAAGATATAATATAGATACAAATTTCACAGCATACGTTTAAATTAGATATTATTTAAAAAAATATTATAAGAATATTAGGGTTTATAAAAACAAATAAAAAAACAGTATTTATTTAAAATAATAATCCTAATAAAGAGTAAATTGTTTGAAATATTATACTTTATTAATTAAGCCTAAATTTAAATAAGTTTGTTGAAAATGTGCTCTTCTAATAAGAAATTCCGTTTTTATAAAAATGTTTTTGAAGTAAAATTATACAGATTTCAACGTCAGGATTACGAGTAAGTTATTTTGAAAAGATTAATCAGACACTGAAGTTAATTACTTATCTGAGAAAACATCTGCTCCGTTATCGGTTTAACTGTCTAACTGGATTTCAAGTTTAGAAGAATATTTATTTAAATTTAATTGGTTACCGTATTGTGCTAATTTATCTTTAAAAATAATTTTAAACATTGGCAATTAACTTTCAGAATTTTTCAAAAGAAAGTTTAGGTTTATATTTATTTGTAAAAACCATTCTATACTACAAGAAAAATTGTAAAAAAGTTTCACGTGAAAGAATGGATATGTACTTTCATAACCGAGTTTACCGAAATAAAACTTATTTTGCTCTGTTACAGAAATAAAAAAGAAAATTCAAAATTCGGTGACGTACAAATTTACAGTAGTATCATCAATGTTTTTTTTTTTTTTTAAGCCTTCGGTACCACCCGATAAGTATTGCTTTAGAGAATGAGAAATGTCATGTTTCTGACCGGGATTCGAACTCAGAACCTCCGGATGAAAGAACGAGATGCTAACATTCGCACCACGGAGACCGGGTGATCAGACCGTTAGCCTGATTATAACCTGTTAAGGTATTATAAATATATAAATTTTAATAACTGAGTAAAAGGAGTTCTTTTCAGAATTTAAAAAAAACTATAAACATTAAATTAAGTTCTACAATGTTAATGAGATTGTTGTTAGTTAATAAATATAGTTCGGCATTTTCTTCAGTTACATTTTTAGGTAGATTACTTAAGAAATCTACCTATTGTAATGGGTATCACGATTCTACTTCCGGCAAATTTCAACATATTCTAGCGTTTCACAGCCACCACACCCCAAAACAACCGTCATTAACATTCCATTCACTGAAAGAAATGATCATTAAAAAATTAACCAAATTATTTTGTTTTGTATTTGTCTACTCTATAGAAATAGTTTTCTTTTATCTTCTTTTCTCCGGTATCAAATTTTTATCTTCATCAATCAAATTAATTATCTGGTAATATATCAATATTTTGGTATTCACTAGACTTTCCTTTTTTTTTTTGTCTTCAGTCATTTGACTGGTTTGATGCAGCTCTCCAAGATTCCCTATTTAGTGCTAGTCGTTTCATTTCTAGTGCTAGTCGTTTCAGTATACCCTCTACATCCTACATCCCTAACAATTGGTTTACATATTCCAAACGTGGCCTGCCTACACAATTTTTACCTTCTACCTGTCCATCCAATATTAAAGCGACTATTCCAGGATGCCAACAAATATAAACTATTAATTGGTGTTAAATTAAGTTTACACGTAATATCATTATTCTTATTTTCTTTAAATCAGCAACAAATTAGTTAGAATTACCCGTCAGATGAACGATCCCTTTCTTTCTTTTTCCTGTTTAGCCTCCAGTAATTTACCTTTCAGATGATACTTCAGAGGATGAATGAGGATGATATGTATGAGTGTAAATAAAGTGTAGTTTTGTACAGTCTCAGTACGACCGTTACTGAGATGTATGGTTAATTGAAACCCAACCACCAAAGAACACCGGTATCCACGATCTAGTTTTTAAATCCGTGTAAAAATAACTGGCTTTACTAGGACTTGAACGCTGGAACTCTCGACATCCAAATCAGCTGATTTGGGAAGACGCGTTCACCACTAGACCTACCCGGTGGGGCGATTCCTGCTACTCCTGTATCTCACTGTCATCTTTGAGATTTGATGAGATTCAGGATTATCTGGAGCTTCCATCAGTTCGTGAAATTGCACAACAGCCCAATGCCAAATATCTGCAGAAGGTTGAGAATCATGTAAACCACTTTGCGATTAATCTACTCGATAACAGCAGAGACGTCCGACGGTTGAAACGAACTCATGCACTCGACTTAGGGTCTGCGTACCAGTTTGGAATCTAACACAGTCAAGTTTAGTGGTGTAATATCTAATTTCTTATTACTTATCTTTCTTTTCTTTTTTATTTGTTATTAATGTTTGTTTTGTGGACTACATGGTGCTGAAATTAATGGTTTGTGATTTATGACTGAGCTTGAAATTTCATATTTGACTTTAAGTTTGTTTGCAACTGTTTATTGTGTATATTTATTTTGGGGGTTCGTTAAGGACCTTCTTATCACGTGCTTTTGTCAGAAAACTTACTTATGGCTCCACAGGAGAGCCGATTGTAATTATAATTGTTATTGAGAAAAAAAAGATTCTTTGCAAACCTGTTTTTCTGGGATATGTTGGACATCTTTATTTATTTATTATATTACTGAACTAATTATTGTGATAATATCGATCTAATTATCTGCTGTACGGGCTTCCGTTTTCAGTAAACAGCAGTGTATAATATTTTTACTTTAAATTATAATTTTATTTTGACAATGATTAATTTTTTTTTTTTTAAATCATATAAAATAATTGGTACTTCATTTGAATTTCTCTGTTATATTAAAATTTATTACACAATTTAAATTTTAATTATTATAATTGTTCATAATTTTCAAATAAACTAGACAAATTCTACATCCTATTGTACCTATATACTACAGTACTTAAACACATCAGGAAGTATTCTGCACGGAGATCGATATTATGTATAGACAATCAAAGCACACAACAGAGACAAGGGATACCCGAAACCCATTTTACTAGATTCAATCATTAGAACCAAAGAGAATTAATTATTATTTAGATTATTGAATTAATTCCCTACTATCGGCCATCAAAACGGGTTTAGTAGACCAAGGAGAACTATAATACATAGAATTGTAGATATATTTGATCTCTAAAGTCTTTAGCAAGTATAATCTTTCATATACAAATATTACTACCGTTATTTTAACGGATAATTAATTAAAATATATATTAATCTACATTATTACCTTAAATAACAGTTTACAATTTATCCCTAAAATAGAGGGTATAATTATTTACATAAAATATACGTGTATACTTTAATAAACAGCTAAGCAAACTGTATCCTAGCAGCGGAATATAATTTTTATTCTATTAAAATAATTTCAATTACGAAATTATTTCGTGAGAAATAACTGGAAGCATTCAGTACTTAAAAATTTTAAACAGAAAAACATTAAAAATCTCATTGAGAGATGTACTAAGTGCGAAAAGTAACAGAGATTTTATAATACTGTAAAAAGTAAAATGCTGATTTTTTATTTCAATCTATTTTTAGTTTTCAGTCTAGATAACGCTATGGCAGAGCTATATCTCTAGAAGGAAAAGTATTGTAATCAGCTCACTTTGGGTTTATGTGGTTTTCACCAGATCTTGACGTTTCCACACCTAAGGAACCCAAAAAACCAAACATTTTCCCAATGTTAACTTTCGTATTTACGTGTGTTGGACCGATATTGATCAAACTTGGTCAGAATACTTTTATATATGGGACATTATTTCCATTAAATTTTCAACTTAAAATGTCAAGGGGCGAACCTAGAGAACACGACACCCTCAGTATCTCAAGATTTTGCTTAATTAAGGTCATATTTTTTTAGACACATTTGTTAGTAATTAAAAAATAACAATATCGGCAAAAATAACTTTTGCGCAATCGTACACCTCCACACCAAAAAATGCTGTTGTAGTCGCCTGATACGTTGTGACGTCACAGATGAACGGTAGAATTAAATAAATGAATAATATTTAAAGTTTATAAAAACCTTGGGTCTTGAAGTCGATCGCACGTTTGACTCTGTACCTGGTGAGTTAAGCCTCACGGCTACACCAGTCTGCCGACGTATAAGCGAAATTTGTTCGATGTAAGTTGTGAAATTACATTAGTTTAGTTAGTGTCGACCGTCTTCGCTAGTACCGCCAGACCTGCGCGAATTAAATACGGCATACGCGCGCGCTTTAGTTAGAATCATTGAATTAATTTAGCAAAAACAAATTATATTAAATAAAATGATAAATATTTTAAATTAAGTTGTGTGTTTATGTTGTACATCCGTGTGATTTTCATCATTTTTTCCTTTATGTAGGAGGGTAAATAAAAACAGCTACACTGTAGGTTGGTTCTGACGCATGAGTTACACACAACACATACCTGAAAAAACACATACAGTTTTCATTTGATTTATAAATAATCCAGTCATCTGCATAGCTGCACAGGATAAAGCTGTAACTGCTACCCTACCACCATTGTGGAAGTACTTTTATATTTAGAAAGATTAACTGTAGCCAAAGTTGTAGAAACAATAGATTCTAATGTTTAATTCAGAGAATACTTTCGGTGTCGGGATAAAAATTCGCCCATACGCGTTTAGAGATGAAGATACTTTTACTCAAGATGGGAACACTATACACAAAGGAGATTTAAACTACTATAATATACAATATCTTTTCAAATATAAACCAAACAAATAAATATTTCAGTTTTCTTCAAATAATATAAACGTACACAGCCGAGATAGGACGGTATTTATGTTCATATATCAGTCAGGACATTATATATTGTAATTTCAGGACAAAATAGTTTTTCCAATTTCTTACGTTCTCGGCTTTGTTAATACATCGAACGGTTTTGTTGGTGCATCGAAGTGAAACTCCAGTTATTCAGGGATGAATATTGTCCTCGTCATTCCAAACTACTTATGTATAAAATAATTTTTAAATGATTAATTTAGATAATTGAGATTATACATACTTACAATTTCAGTTACGTTTTTACTCATGTAAACCAAATTAATATTTCCCATACCTGGAAACAAAAAAAAAGATTAATTAAAAAAGAAATAATACATAAACGATACACTGTTTATCACAAAAAATTAAATTTTCTTTGAAGACTAATATTTTACGAACCACTGATTACAAATAAAGAGCTTTACGCCTTATTAAATGTTTTTCTTCTATATTTTCTTTTATCTTGTAATATTATATATTAGTTATCTTGTATATAATATCTTCATCATGTAGAAACGTCAAGAAGATATTACACAGAGAATATCACGAAGTTCTTCCGGGACCTAGGTATTCTAATAGTAAAAAAGATAGAAAATTTCACAAACATGTGGCCTAAAATACTTCGTTTGAGAGATACGGCTAGTGAAAAACTTTACTAGGACTTCAGCTACCCTGGTGAAATGAGGTCATGCTGAAATTTTTAGGACTTTAAACAGCAAAGTTTAGTGATTCTTATGGTTTCTGACCTGATAAATCAAATAAAAGATCCCAGAACTGTATTTGCAAAGGTTTTGAGATGTCTGGGAGAAAAAAAAATAAATTGGGATAAAAAACCCTGTTTTTTATGTTTGACGTAAAATAAATAAGTTAAATGGGTTATCAAGAATAAAAATTTTAAACAGAACTTGTAGAAAATTTAATTCAGAACAAAATTGTGTAAGATAAGTTACAAAAAACAAAAAAGCGTTAGAAAAATTTGAATTTTACTTAAAAACAGTACGTTATGCTAAATTTATCAAAAACGTTTTTGTTGAATATAAACAAAAAATAAATTCTTTTTTTTGGTGGTGTGAAAAATTTGTAAATATAAATGCTTATGCTAAAAACTGCTTCTAAAAAAAAAACTGAAAATTACACGATTATAAAATAAAAATTTCCTTCGTAATTACGTAATCATTTTTTTATTAATGACAAATACAATAAAAAAATCTGAAAAATTATTGTTTCAAAGTTGGCAATAAAATAACAATAGCTGATCAACAATGCGCAATACTGTATTAGTGTTTAAATCATTGTGTAAGATACACTAAGTACATCGGATATTATGAACTGTGCTGTCGTTAGCAAAGGTTTTTTTTTGTGAATTTTAGTTTGAACGTGATCGGTTTGCCATTGAAATAATACCGTACTTATTTACAACAGATGAATACGCAGATATGGTATTCATTTTGTGTGTGTCTGTAATGGTAATGCTACAGCTGCTACAGTAGAATATGAAATACGTTTTCCCAATCGCAGGATTCTAGATACGAAAAAAATTAGCGCAATTTTCGGGAAACTGGTTCGGGAAACTGGAAACTACCTACTATTCATACCAGCTACGAATGATCTGTCTAACACGAAGCTGTCACTGATGAAATTATTATCAATGCATTTCAGCACATCCCATTCCCGTAGGGGAATAAACCCGCCTTGTGACGCTTCAGGTTGCCACACCACCCTCCCGTTGTTAGCCCTGATGGGCTTCAACGAGAGTGTCTTTCGCTCTCTAACTTTTACATCTCATAGTAATAACCCAGACCTCGTTGGGATGCCACCGATGTAAATGCCTCGGTGAACATTTACATCGGTGATTTTAAAAGCTCAGCTTTTGCCTTCGTTAGGCCTAGTCCGGATATTTTGAAGGTCCTACATCGTTGCCCTCTGAACTAGCTATCCGAATTCGCGGAAGCAGGAACCCTGCGCCTAGATTCACTAAGCCACTTTAGTGTAATGTTTTATAGATTCGAGGCAAAATGAAAAATAACATACCAGCAAAGATGTTCGCAACAACAAATATTTCAATAAAACAAAACAAGTTTTATTCTTTTTATAAACAGCTAGTTCAACGTTTACACCCAAGAGACGTTACGCTTCGCTTGTTGATCTACAAATGGTGGAATAAAAATCCAAAACTACAAGTAAATTTTTTGTTTACCGACGAGGCAAATATCATTCGAGATGGCGTCAAAAGCTTACGCAATGAACCTACATGGGGAGAAGTAAATCCTCATGAATTACAGGAGAGTAATTTTTAACACCGATTTTGCGTCAATGTCTGGCACGGCCTTCTTCACAATCAGCCATTTGGACCGTTAATACTGCCTAACTGCTTAAATGCTGAGGTTTACTTGTACTTTCTTCAAGAAGAATTACCGCAGCTGCTTGATCCTCTAGCGCGAGACGCAAAGTATATTTCCAGCTCGATGGCTGGCCTCCCCCTTCCTGTGTGCCGTTTCCACTCATCATTGAAAAATGAATCATTCATGGAGGTCCACATTTGTGGTCATCAAGATCGCCTGATATAACATCTTTAGATTTTTTCGTCTGGGTATAAAATGAATACATTGTATCATACAAAAAAAAAACCGTTCTCGTGAGAATTAATTGTCCGCGTTATGAATATTGCTGGACAAATTAATATTAGCCCTGAAGAATTAAAAAAAAAACAAAATCGTGCCAAGAAATGTGTTGAAAATGTTGGGCTCATTTTGAACATTTATTATAAACTGGTGTGTATAGTTTACTTTGGTGTAATGTACTGTTTCTAAATCGGATTCGAACTTTGCTAACTTTTCTTTGCTTTATTCGATGTAACTTACACCATTCAGTTGAGAAATAAATTCTCTATAAGTTTTGTTTAATAGTTTTTTGTTTATTCTACCCATTTAACAAAGTTATTGTGCGTGAAACATAAAAAAGAGGGTTTTTTTTATCTGAAAATGATTGCTTCCCATTTTTCCCATAGTTAAAATAATTGCTTCCCATTTTTTATTTTTATTATTCACATTACTAAAGAATAATTTGGTTTTTATTTTCATTAAATAAGTACTCTTCTGACAACGGTTATAATGTACTGTTTCTAAATTAAATTAGAATCTCTCTAATCTTTTATTGTTTTATTCAACATATCTTTCTACAAATTTGGTTTAAAAGTTTTATGGTTTACTACCAATTTAACAATGTTATCTTACGTCAAACATAAAAAACGGGGTTGTATACCTCAATTCATTGGTTTTCACCCCAGATTTGTGTAAACCCTTCTGCAGATACGGTTTTGAAACTAATTTTATTACAACTAGTTTCAGAACTACTTACTTAATTTCAGTTACTTACGAGGTGTGTGAGAAAAGTAATGATATTGGTTAACACTGCGAGCTATCTGGCAACGCTGTGACGACCGGTCTAGCACAGACCGGTTTGTTCCTCCCTTCCACACGCTCAGTACGACTTTCAACTCCGTTCAGCCAACACATTATTCTTGACAGTGCCATCAGTGAAGTTGTGTTTTTGTTCTATGTTACGAAAATGGAGCATCGGAATTTAGAGCGAAGTTGTGCAATCAATTTTTGTGTTAACTTGAGAAATCCGTGATTGTGACCTTTAAAAAGTTGAATCAGGCCTATGGGGAACATTATTTATCAAGAGCACATGTTTTTCGCCGACACAAATCATTTTTGGAAGGCCAAGAACACGTTGAAGATCAACCTTGCTCAGGCAGACCTTCAACTTCAAAATCTGACGAAAACGTTGAGCGTGTGAGAGTTCTTGTGAGATCGGACCGTCGTTTATCAATAAGGATGATGAGTGAACAGTTAAATTTAAACACTTTCACCTTGCATCAAATTTTGACAGACGATTTGGACATGCGAGCGGTTTGTGCGAAATCGGTGCCGAAAAACCTCACAACGGAACAAAAGGACAATCGAAGAAACGTGAGCGTTGATCTTCTTGAGAGAAGATCGACAACGACCAAGAATTCTTCAATCGTGTGATCACAGGTGATGAATCCTGGATATTTGACTACGATCCTGAAACAAAGAGGCAAAGCGAAGAGTGGCACACTCCGTCATCTGCTCGACCGAAAAAATGTCGAATGAGCAAATCAAAGATCAAAACCATGCCGATTTGCTTTTTTGACAGTAGGGGTATCGTGCGTAAAGAATTTGTTCCTCCAGGACAAACTGTCAACCACGTGTTTTATAAAGGTGTCCTGAAAGGCTCAGGAAAAGGGAGATTCGCGTGAGACCAGACATTGCAGACAAGCGGATGCTTCATCATAACAATGCCCATGACACGGCCATTTCCATCAGGGAATTTTTGACCTCAAAACGCATTCCTACGGTTCCTCAACCCCCCTATTCACCTGATTTGAGTCCTTGTGACTTTTTCCTTTTCCCGAAATTGAAACGTTTCTTAAAAGGATTTCATTTTGGACCTCTGGAGAACAGTCAAAAGACTGTGACCGACCAGTTAAAAGCCCTACCAGTTGAAGCCTTCCAGCGCTGCTAGCAGGAGTGAGAACAACGACTCCGCCTGTGTATAGCTGCCCAAGGGAACTGCCTAACTACTTAGAAGGGGATAATATTGTTGTTTGAAAAAATAAAAACTTTGGTAAATAAAAAGTCAGTTTCATTACTTTTCTCACACACCTCGTACATTAATTTGAAACTAATTTCAGTACAACCTTATTTCATTGAGGTAGCTGAAATTGAGCGAACTCTTTCACTAGCCTTAACTCTCAAACGTAGTAGTAAAGTATTAAAAGACATTTGTTTATATGTCCTTTTTCCGTTATTTTTACCAGTAGGTTATGTAAACCCTAAGAAATATTTGTGATACTCTTTGTATACAAAAATTTATTTTAAGTAGAATTAAGAAGAGATTTTTATCTGCAGTTTAAGAGGGGAAAAAATACAATACGTTGGTAAGTTTCAATTTAACGGCAATTTTAAAACAAATTCTATTTCGGCATCAGTAAATGTGTGGAAATTTATTTTTAACTATTTCATGCATTTAAATTATTATTACAGTAAATATGCAGTTTTATAATATAAATTAAATCCGAACGAAAAAACCGTATAATACCGTATATTATACATCGTATAATACCGTAAAATGACAATAGTCTTTTCCAAACAGACGTCAAAAATTCAACCAGTTTTAATAAAAATTATTTTTTCTTCTGAACTGTTTATTAATAATCATTCTGCACTGTTTTAATTAAAATTATGAAATTACCAATTTGAAAAAGTAATTTCTGTTCACAAATAAACTATTGTTGTAATTTGTTTTTATGTTAATCTTCTGGCGATCATATTACGAAGAGATAAACGAAAAATTTGGTAATTTTTATAAGTAATTATCTATAATTTCTACATATTTAAAAAAAATAATTTCAAAAAAAAGAACAACCGTAATAAAAATGTGGGCAATCTAATAAATATGTTAAAAAATCCAATAAACGGTTCATGGCCCTAAAAAAAAATACTTATGATGATGCTATAAATAATGGTTTTTAATAAAGTATTATTAAAAATATAAAATTTATATATATTTTATTAATAGTTACATACATTATTAAGATACAAAGTATCTTGAACGACATTAAATTTCAATTTATTTATGCAACCTAGTTTATTTATTAAGGAAGTTGTTTTTTATGGAGTAGGTAAATCAACTATTGTATTGTCCGCTTGTCAGTCTAGCTGTCTTAATACCTCCCTCATTTTTTTTATCAATAGTACAATTTTATATCATAAAAAAGGAAAGAAAATAATTTTCTTTCCAAGTAGTCAGTATAATTGTAATATAATTTGTTAATCCCTAGCATATACCGGTTGGATTTAAATAAAAAAAACCTACAAATCTATTTTATCCTTTTACTACATATTCACATTGATTTTTGATTTTTATCTAGAAATTTTTCAACCAGAATTCTGAAGGGTTGGAAGTGATTTTTTTTTTAATCCATTATCTAATACTTTCATTCACTGCACTGGGAGCTCCCCTGAAAAGTCTGTACTTAAAAAGTGTTCTTCTAACAAAACAAAATTCAATGGATGACAAAAGATTTGGTTTAGTCAATATGAATACCTTATAGAAATTTGCATGTTGTTATAAAATACCTTTTCGGAAAAAAAAAAACATTTCGTATTAAACTATTGACAAGAAATCAAGTTTATTTGGTCGAATTCCAGTTGGACTTTCCAGATACAATCTTTTATTAAAATTATACTGGACCCATTAAGGTTTAAAATTTTCTGATCTTGTGAGAAAAAACTGTGTACTTTGCCTGAAAGTAACGTTTAAGTTATTTTCTGCTCTGATTAATTTTCTTGTATTACTATTCTTCTATGGATATATTTGTTCTCAATCTCTCTCTTACTTCATGCAAAAAATTTTTTTGATCCTTCATCCCTTCTTTTCCGTTTCTTTTTACGTAGAACAGACTTTCAGTAGTAGTAGGCGTGTTTTAGAAGACGATGTCATATGAAGAGTTACGGCTCTTGGAATGATTTGTTGGGGAAGGGGGAGCGTCTAATGCTTGTCCGAGACTTTATTTCCAGTGCAATAGGTGTAAAATAAACCTACTTCTTTGAACAATTATCAAATAAATCCGAGCCTAATAAAAGTTAAGATTTAAGCTCATATTCAAGCTTGTATATAAAATATTCGTAAAGATTTTATAATTTTTGTTTAAAATGACATATCAAGGTACAAATTATCTTGTTCAGTATACGCGTAATTTATAGAGTATTTTGTATTATTAAATACACAATTTTTCGCATATCATAGAAAAAATTTAGAATTTATTGGAAAGTTTTTCTGTTATTAGGCAGAATTGATGTTTAAATATACCGAACAAGGGTTAAAAACTGCATTAATAGTACGGGCTTAAACATTAACAAAATTTCGAGACGTTTAAAATCATTGATATTGTGCGACTTAGGCAAATATATCTGAATATCAAATTGACTTTTATGTATATTTCGTGCTGATTTGTCAAATACGCGACAAGTTTATTTATTAGATAAGGCTAAATTTGCCAATTTTTCTAGTTTAACATTTCACGCATAAAAATTCTAATTTATAATTTAGCATAACTTTATAACCTTATTTAGCATTAATAGGAAAAGTGTACTTCTAATATGATTATGCATATATTAGTTGAGAAAGCTAATACTTTATCCAAACAAGAGAGCAGTGCCGGTTCTGTTTACGTTACACTAAAGGGAAATAGTCATAGAATAAATATTACACATGCGATTTTGTTTATCTATTAATTATCATCATTAACTATCCGTAAAATACTCAAAATTATAATAATAAGTAAAATATTTATCTGTAACGCGTAATAAATTTAGAACTATTTGCCATATTGATATTATTTACATTTAATTTTATGGTTAATAAATTGTAAATTGCATCAAATTATTAAACGTAAAATAATGTACATTTTTATATACCGTAATAACTTTGCCATGTATAACATTTATTAACATCTAATTTAAAAAAAAAAAAAAAAAATAGAATATCAAATTATTTTTAATTTAATTAAGGTGTCATTTTTGAAAATAAGAACAAAGATCTCATTTTAAATAAAAAATTAAATAACAGAACGAAAGAAATTACAAACAAAAAATGTTGGTACTACTCTAGTTATCGTGAGAAATGTTTGTGTAGCTTGTCTAAGCCGAATTGGTACAGATCTGATATGACAACAGTATAGCTGTATAATCTTGTTGCCTACCGAGCACGGGTTTATAATACTATTCCATCAAAGACAGTATGTATACGTTACAACTATTGTTCATTCCAATCAATGAACAAATTCACATCTTACATTTATTAGTTACTTATTTTATCCTAAGTATATGCATTATTAAATTAATAATTTATTTCTTTATTAGATACTGAAATAGAGGAATAAATTTATTCATAATGAAGTAATAATGTGTTTGGTATTTATAAATGTAAAGAAAACAATGGATAATTACAAAAAAAAACAAAACTAATTAGAGTAAATTTTTAATAAACTATGCCAAAAACCTATCAAAAATAAAAAAGCTGTATTTGTCGTAAAAAAGTAAACCACGTCACGTCTGTTGATGGAATAGTTTGAATGAAAAATGGACATAACGATTTAAAGAATATAATATTCATCGGAGAGGTTTCAACCAATACAGTTCTTTTTTTTTATCAAATAATTAAATTTATCATTTGTCATTTTAATTTTTAAGTTTTTTTTAGCCTTTGGGACTATAGTTAGGTATTGCTTCAGAGGATGAGATGAAATTCTGTAGTGTGTGAAAATGTCATGCTTGACCGGGATTCAAATCCGGGACCTCCGGATGAAAGGCAAAGACGCTACCACTCGCGTCACGTAGGCCGGCGATTTTTTTTTTGTAGTTATATAATAAGTGTAATATTCATTGAACCAAGAAAAATAATTTAAAAAAAAAATCAAGAGAAAAACTAAGCTTTTCTAAAATATAAATAAGTAAAAAAAAACCAACTAAATTGATTAGTTTTTATCCCCGACACTGTTGGTTAAAAAATAAAAGTATTTGGTTTTGTTTACCAATTAACAGGCGTAATTTAAAAAGAGATAAATGATAATTTTACACACACACACACACACACACATACAGAGAGAGAGACGCACACACACACACACACACACATATATATATATATATGATACTTTTTTCGTTTAAAATTAAGTCTATTCACCTATTTTTTTTCTTAGAAAAAAAAATGAAGCCGATTCAGTTTGATAAAATAAAGCTTTTATATTACTATTAAGATTTATATAATAGGATGAAACAAAATACGGTAATATAGAAAATAATAGAAAGTTAATTCATCATATGGACTGGAATAGAGAATACTATCATATAAGGTATTAGAGTACTTTTAAATCCTTTTTTCAATCGTAGGGAAAAATAGGATGAAAGAGAAATAAAAAAAGGGAGTATGAGGAAGAAACGAGAATTGATAGAAAGCGAAGGTAATAGAGAAAAGGCGGTAGGGGAGGGAAATAAATCAATATAGACTGCTACCTGAAATGAATTAATAAAATTACACCAATCATATCAAAAGGTCCTTTATCTCACCTCATATTCACTTTTTATTCGCAATAAAAGGATGGAAATGACTCCTTCAATTTGCAACGATTATATTTAATGTGTGTTTAGAATAACAGTACTTTTTAATAATCATTTATGAATCACTCTATTGTGTGTTTCTCTTTGCAATCTATGAACAATAGACCTCGCTATTTATACTTAATTTATTAAATTGAACTAAAAATAAATTATTAAAGGAAAATTGTAATATTGTAAAATGTCATATATTTGATTCGAAGAAGATTTATTCAGTATGAGCAATAAGCATTGCTCAAAGAAAGGTAGGCAACAGCCAAGATCTTTTACAGAATGATTGGTAGAGACCATGTGTGCAGTAATCAGCAGTGATGGCGTAGTGACGGAAATTTTCCTTCCACTGCACAATCTGATTGATCTTTCTAAGAAAGGTAACAATCGAATGAACTAATTATTTAAAAAAAGTAAATGCATATTCATTTATTCTGATTAGATTTCTACAGAAAGATACATATTTATCTTCTACATTCAGTTGTAACTCATTTTCTGAATAAAAACCCAGAAATGGCTAGCCATTCAAATACAAAACTACCATTTGAGTAGTTTTGTAGAAGAAACAATTTCATTTTCTAATGTGATTATTATTTCAAATTTTTGTCAGATCATTCGGTTGGCCTAAAAACGGAAAATTTTATGAAAAATCGTTACGTATACGACGTTCCATTATATATATATATATATATATATAAAATTAGCGAATCATTTCATGAAAATCAGAAGAATGTTTAGGTCAAACTGTATTAAAAATACACAAACGTGGAATGTGAAAAGATTGATTTAAAACAGGACCTTACTTCACCCAGTTAATAAAATATAGATGTATTTTTATTTTTTTCCGAAGTATATTCTTGATTGTAGTTAAAGAAAATAAATGAACTTTGAAATCAAATCATATAATATATTCTGTAAAATGTATTTTTAAATAACTTATTAATAAATTACAATACAAAAGGACTTATCCTTTAATAATATGGTATATAAATACACAATTAGGTAGATAAGAATCCGAGGAACAATAACTGACTAATGTGACGTCACTGCTATACAATTGAGTATAAGGCATGTCTAAATATGTAATTTATTATCATTTATATTTAGAGTAATTTTTTTAGATAGATAATAAGCGTATATAAGTGGAAAGTAATTAATTATACAAGTATCATTTAACGCGTAATTTATTTATAATTTTAATTTCGATGTATGATGTTAAAAGTTAATTTAATCAGCATTATTTCAGACGTAGATAATCAACAAAGTAATGAAATATCTAAAATTGTATGTTTTAAGTCTTAATAAAGTAAATTTTTAATATTTTTATTTATTTCAAAAGAAATAAGGAATTTATAATAATATATTAAAGCACAGTAATTTAATTACAAGAAACAATCTTTCTGAATTTAAAAACAAAAAAAAAATGCTAAAATTAAAAATATTTTAATATTACATATCGAAAAAGTTGTTAGGTAAAAACCACACACGCACACACTCACACACTCACACACACACACACACACACACACACACACACACACACACACACACACACACACACACACACACACACACACACACAGAGAGAGAGAGAGAGAGAGAGAGAAAGAGTGAGTGAGAGAGAGAGAGAGAGAGAGAGAGAGAGAGAGAGAGAGAGAGAGAGAGAGAGAGAGAGAGAGAGAGAGAGAGAGAGAGAGAGAGAGAGAGAGAGAGAGAGAGAGAGTGAGAGAGAGGATAGAGAGATAGAGAGAGAGAGAGAGAGATTGGAGAGTGTGTGTGCTAAAAATAATCTTCCCACATCAGAAATATTGTAAGCACTATTTCTATAAATAGCATACAACAAAACCTTATATATATCATGAAGGTACGAGAACTTCCACTGCGATTCAGTATGAGTAATAAGTAGTGCTCAAAGAAGGGTAGGCAACAGCCAAGATCTCTTAAAGAATTGAGGGGTGAGACCACGTGTGCAGTAATCAGTAGCGATGGCTTGATGACGGAAACTTTCCCTCCACCGCACCACTTGCATTAGAGAAGTATGCAAATAAAACTGTGTGTAGCTTTGTAACTCTATTTAAAAAAAAACCCTATATTTAACAAAAACTTGATTGAATTCTCTTATTAAAAACCAGTGAAAAGAATTCTTTGGTACAAAATTAAAATTTATAATAAAAAAAATATTTTAAATCTTCCTTATTTATTTATCTTTTGTTTTTCATCAAATGTGTGTATGTTTAAGCGCGTGCGTGAGTAGGGTTGATATAGGTATGTGGAGTTAATTAAATTCTAAATCCTGTTCCAAGAAAATCTTCACCAAGTGAAAATAATTTAATTCTAAAGAGATGCTTATGTAGTCAAATATTAAAACAATGCCAATAAACGAAACGAAATAAGAGCTTTTTCTCTACTGTTAATTAGCTTTTATTCAAAATTTATTTTGATATACATGAACCTAACAACTCAACACAAATAACCCCCATCACTAGAAACATAATTTATCTAAGGTTATTTATTTACTACAACTCACTTTTGAAACGTAAATATTTTTTAAAAAATTACTGCTTGACGAATAATGAATTCTTTGTTTGTTTACAATGTAACATTTTTCGTACGTAACTGAATTTTTGTATCAGTTTAGTTAATATCATCAGTTAAATTCTTTGGAGATTTGAAGGATCTTTTCTAAATAAATGTTAAGAAAATGTAAAGATAAAACAGTGAAAAGAACACGTATTTGCTGTAAATCGAATCAAAGACAAGTAGATTTAAAATCAAGCTTATCTATTTATAATCATTCAAAAATATCTTGATAGCTGCTAAAATATTTAGCTAAAATAAAATTTTACTTGTAAATTTATTTCTATGAAACAAATCTTGTTATTATTAATTTTTAACTTCTATTTTTACTTTTGTTTATAATCTTTGTTTACACATCTCTTTTTCTCAAGTACGTTGTTTTACAAATTTTAAAAATATACAACATTATATATATATATATATATATATATATATAAAATACAATATATCCAAAAAATTCATATAACAGTTAAGTGTTTAAAAAAAACAAACACTTATAGTGATTTAAATGATAAAACAAATATGAAAATGATAATTCTTTTCGAGAAATAATTAATTTTATTTAAATTATTAAAATCTGTATTTAGAAATATATACAAATTGTACGAAAAACAATAGTTCATTATTTACTATCACACTGTAAAATATCAACAGAATAATTTATTTAAATGACAAAAATTGTAAATAGAGGTCTTTAGAATTTTAAATTATGTTTTTAATTACATTTTCAAGTCCTGAAAAGCAAAATTAATATACGAGAACAATAAACAAAAGCAATAAGTGAATTTATTTTAATAATATAAAAATTATATTCCGCTGCTAGGATACAATTTGCTGTTTATTAAAGTATACACGTATATTTTATGTAAATAATTATACCCTCTATTTTAGGGATAAATTGTGAACTGTTATTTAAGGTAATAATGTAGATTAATATATATTTTAATTAATTATCCGTTAAAATAACGGTAGTAATAATTGTATATGAAAGATTATACTTGCTAAGGACTTTAGAGATCAAATATATCTACAATTCTATGTATTATAGTTCTCCTTGGTCTACTAAACCCGTTTTGATGGCCGATAGTAGGGAATTAATTCAATAATCTAAATAATAATTAATTCTCTTTGGTTCTAATGATTGAATCTAGTAAAATGGGTTTCGGGTATCCCTTGTCTCTGCTGTGTGCTTTGATTGTCTATACATAATACCGATCTCCGTGTAAAATACTTCCTGATGTGTTTAAGTAGTAGTATATAGGTACAATAGGATGTAGAATTTGTCTAGTTTATTTGAAAATTATGAACAATTATAATAATTAAAATTTAAATTGTGTACTAAATTTTAATATAACAGAGAAATTCAAATGAAGTACCAATTATTTTATATGACTGAAAAAAAAAAATTATTCATTGTCAAAATAAATTTATCTATTAAAGTAAAAATATTATACATTGTTGTTTACTGAAAAGGGAAACCCGTACAGCAAATAATTAGATCGATATTATCAAAATAATTAAGTTCAGTAATATAATAAATAAATAAAGATGTCCAACATATCCCAGAAAAATAGTTTTGCAAAGAATCTTTTTTTTTCTCAATAACAATTATAATTACAATCGGCTCTCCTGCGAAGCCATAAGTAAGTTTCCTGACAAAAGCACGTAATAAGAGAGGCCTTAAGGAACCCCCTACAATAAATAATACACAATAAACAGTTGCAAGCAAACTTAAATTCAAATACGAAATTACAAAATCAGTCATAAATCACAAACCAGTAATTTCAGCACCATATAGCCCACAAAACAAACATTAATAACAACTAAAAAAGAAAGAAAAGTAACAAGAATTTAGATACGACTCCACTAAACTTGACGGTGTTAGATTTCAAACTGTTACGCAGACCCTAAGTTGTGTACATGGGCTTGTTTCAACCGTCGGACTTCTCTGCTGTTATCGAGTAAATTCATTGCAAAGTAGTTTAATTGATTCTCAAGCGTCTGCAGGTATTTGACATTACGCTGTTGTGCAATCTCACGAACCGACGGGAGCTCCTGATAATCCTGAATCTCATCATTCCGCGTGAACCACAGCGATCTCAAAGATGATATTGAGGTACAGGAGTGGCAGGAATCGCTCATCTAACCCACCGGGTTGGTCTACTGGTGAACGCGTCTTCCCAAATCAGCTGATTTGGACGTCGAGAGTTCCAGCGTTCAAGTCTTAGTAAAGTCAGTTTTTTTTACACGGATTTGAAAACTAGATCGGGGATACCGGTGTTCTTTGGTGGTTGGGTTTCAATTAACCATACATCTCAGGAACGGTCGTACTGAGACTGTACAAGACTACACTTTATTTACAATCATACATGTCATCCTTATTCATCCTCTGAAGTATCAACCGAAAGGTAAACTACTGGAGGCTAAACAGGAAAAAGAAAGAAAAAGGATCGTTCATCTGACGGGTAAATCTAACTAATTTGTTCGTGATTTAAAGAAAAATAAGAATAATGATATGTGTAAACTTAATTTAACACCAATTAATTGTTTATATTTGTTGGAAAGTCTAGTGAATACCAAAATATTGATATATTACCAGATAATATAAATTTGATTGACGAAGATAAAAATTTGATACCGGAGAAAAGAAGATAAAAGAAAACTATTTCTATAAAGTAGAAAAATACAAAACAATATAATTTGGTTAATTTTTTAACGATAATTTCTTTCAATGAATAGAATGTTAATTAAATTAATTTAATTAATTTACAAATAATGTTACATAGTATGTTTTAAATACAAGATTAACTTAAAAAATTTAATTCATAAAGGTATCTCAATCTTTGTTAATAATCTTTTCATGCATTACCGCACGAAGAATCATAATAAATTTCACATCAATAACATGAAAAGCATATCTGTTTGTGAAATATTTCTTGTGTATATTTCTACATGCGACGTAAATAGTTCGTTCTATAAATATTTCAAAGGCCTCTTTGTATAAATTATTGCGTATACTTTATAATTAATATACGGTTAATTATGAAGTTATATATAAATTATAATTTACTGCCTGGTATAAAGGTATTATAACTTGTTTTAATTATTATCCATATGGCAAATAATGAAAACCCCTGACTTGTTTTTATTTGAATTCCTTATTTTTTATTTTAGTGATTAATTTTTTATAGGAAGTACTGTATGAGCTGTCTCTCTTAAACTTGGGAATATGAGTGGATCTTTTAAAACAAATTTTCTATCTGAGTTTGTTTAATTGAGGAATAAAAATATCAAGAAAATATATGTTTACATATCATTACATTATTAAAACCCAGTATTAAGTAATGATGATATATAGAGAATAATTCCAAATTGTACGGTAATCTATTGGGGGATGATTCTATAATAAAACTGAAGAAAAAAGGTTCATATCAACATAGGTCAGAAAATTGTTCATTAGCGAGTATGGGCTCGCAAACCATTTAACCCTGCTTTCTTCTCCATCTGTGAAACTAAACCCTACTAAAATTATTGAGGTACAAATCGAGGGGTAAATTTGGTGCTACCTTTTGGTTTTTAATCTAATAAATTGAATAAAATTGTCTAAAATTATACTTTTTTAGGTTTAGAATAAAATAACTTTGTTAATTTACATATAAACATATAAAAACCTCTAGTTAACGTAGAGAATTTAATTTTATGAAACTTGATGTAAATAAAGTCTATTACAATTAGAAATAAATTTGTGAAATTCAGTTTAGATACAAATAAAACACACAAACTTGATCGGAAAGAGATACGATTTTAATCAGAACAATTGTCATCAATTTTTGAACGAAATAATGACATCAAAAATAGAAAAAAAGAAAAAAAAAAGAAATAAAAATCAAACACTTTTTCTTTTTTTCTAAAAATTATTAAATATAAAATTGGTTACTTGATAAAACTGCAAACATTTCTTCAAAGCAGTAGCCATTCTGTGCAATGCATAGGTCAACTTGACGAATCCATTTGAGCAGGGAACGTCTAAAAAGCTTCTATTATACGACTAACTTCATTCAATCGCAAAGGAAAACATTCGCTGGCGTGAGATTGGGAAGGTGGCCATTTTACCGGTCTGTTTCGACCAATCTATTGCTAAATGTGTTATCTAAATGATTCATCACTAGACGACAGTAGTGAGCAGGTGTGCCATCAATGAAAACCTACATCTGCATCTTTAAGTGGAATATCTTTGAAGAGTTTTGTTTCCGAAAAATGCAACTACCGCTCTCCATTGATCCTTGATGGTAAGAAAAAAGGACTTGTAAGATTATCACCAAGAAGACCACATCACACATTAAACGAAAAAGTGTGTTGGAAATGACTTGTAGCAGTCTCATGGGAATTTTTTTCTTCAAAAGTGAGTTGTTTCGATAATTTACAATGACAGTTTTTGTAAGAGAGGATTCAGCAGTAATTAGAATATTACTTAGGAAATCGGATGATCACATTTTTTAATTAACCATCTTCAGAATTTCATCTGTAATCAGAGTCAGGTGGTAATATTTCTTGTACACGTGTTGTATGAAATGGTTATAATTTTTCCTCTCGTAACGTTTGCCACACACTTGATGCGAAATCTTCTGGTGATCGAGGTGGGAGATAATTGTACCGTATTCAATACTGCTTTTTCAGCGTTGAAATTTATACCTGTTTCTCGAACTCGCCCCCTCCAAAGCCTCAAATGTTTTACAAACCGGTCGTCTTCAATCTGCATATAATTTACCCGGGCAATTTTCCCGGTATTCAGGCACAGCAAACAATCCATTTTTATTTACTTTATCATAAATTAACACGTCCGTCATCTCTCCAAATGAAAAAAAAAAATTGTGATATCACCCATTGTGAATGACTGACCGAAAAATAATACCTCAAACACCGCTCAAATCAATATTAAAATGCTATGCACTAAACTTAGTTGATCACTTGTTATTAACAACCATTGAAAAAATAAAAATACTTAGTATGTTTTAGAAGGATGTTTTTTAAATTTATTTTTATAATTTTTTGCATTTGTATGTAGATTGTTCGATTTAAAATCGTATCAATTTCCCGATCCAGTTTGTGTGTTTAGTTTCTAATTAAAGTTGAACTTCTTAAATTTATCTTTAATTTCAATATACCTATTTACATCAATTTTTTCATAATTAAGATCTTTACAACGTTAACTAGAAATTTTTATTTGTTTGCTGGGAAATTAACAAAGTTATTTTATTCCAAACCTCTAAAAAAGTGTATTTTTCGATAAAATCTTTTTATGTTTTGCCCCGTTTTTCTTAAAACCTAAATGAGATAAGAAATCTGGGACCATTTTTATTCAATTTCTTAGATCAAAAACCTTAAGGAAACAACAAATTTATCCCAATTTATACCAAAAATTTTAGTAAATTTTAGTTTAAAAATTTTTATTTGTTTATTAATTAAAGTTATTTTATTCGAAACCTAAAAAAGCATATTTTTCGACAAAAACTTTTCCGTGTTTTACCCCGTTTTTCTTAAAATATAAGTGAGTTAGAGGTCTGGGACTACTTTTATTCAATTTCTTAGATTATAAAACAATAAGAAAGCGCTAAATTTACCCATCGATTTGTTACCTAAGAATTTTAGTGCGGTTTAATGTCGCAGAAGGAGCTGACGGTTACTACCAGGATAGAAGGATGTGCCTCAAAAAAAAAGGACTGTTATCAGGACTAGAGAAGAATTTTACTTTTTAGTAGGTACATAGAAACGAATTTTAATTATGTATACGTATTTAATAATAAATTAAACAGAATAAATAAATACACCAATACATGTAATTCTGTAAAAAAAAATTAATTGGCATACAAAAAATATACCTTCAGATTTTTTCAATTCAGAAGGTGTAGAGTGACAGATATAGTGGCTGTGTTAGTTGACCCGCCGTGCTAACAGCGTTGCTTCCCTTAAAAATTCAGATTCAAAATCCCAAAAATGATTTTTTTATATTTACCTGAAGAGTATTTGCAAGCTCAAATCTACTAAAAATCTTGAATATTATAGTAGGAAAAGGGAGAAATCTGCAATCGATTACAAAATGTTTTACCTTTCTTCACTCCTTCAAGGTCGACTTTCAGAAAATCTAGAAAATGATTTTTAGATATCTATATGAAGATTTACACACCAAAAATTAAATTAATATACATATTTGTTATTGAGAAATTAAAAGAAAATGTAATTCCAATTTAACCCTTTAAACTCGAAATTTAAAAAAATCCTTTTTAGTATCCGCACTGTAAAAAGAACGTGAATACAAAAATTTTTCAATTTATCATCAATCATTTTTCCTGAGCGTCGTTAATTAAGATAACTCCATGTTAATTTATTTATGTATATATATATATATATATATATATATATATATATATATATGAAAAATTAATTTAAATGTCAGGAAAAGATTTTTGAAAGTTTACGTTTGGAGTGTCGCTTTATATGGAAGTGAAACTTGGACAATCGGAGTATCTGAGAAGAAAAGATTAGAAGCTTTTGAAATGCGGTGCTATAGGAGAATGTTAAAAATCAGATTGGTGGATAAAGTGACGAAGAGGTATTGCGGAAAATAGATGAAGAAAGAAGCATTTGGAAAAATATAGTTAAAAGAAGAGACAGATTTATAGGCCACATACTAAGGCATCCTGGAATAGTTGCTTTAATATTGGAAGGACAGGTAGAAGGGAAAAATTGTGTAGGCAGGCCACGTTTGGAATATGTAAAACAAATTGTTAGGGATGTAGGATGTAGAGGGTATACTGAAATGTGAAACGACTAGCACTAGATAGGGAATCTTGGAGAGCTGCATCAAACCAGTCAAATGACTGAAGACAAAAAAAAAAATATATATATATGTATATATAAAAATATATTTTTTTCTGTTAAAGAATCTTCCACTAAGTTTCCTGGAAGAAAATTTATGCGACTCCATAGAAGATTACTTCCTCTAAAAAAGAATAATTTAAATAAGTAAATATGAGAAAGGTTTGAACGTAAATAATAATACAATCATACTGACTTAAATTGAACTCATATTTAAAGCAGATAAAGTAAAAAACTTCTTTTTCTAATCCAATTGAGACAAAATCAGTCAATAAAGTTTTAAATTTTTTTAAATATTTTGATTGAAATTTAAATCGAATTTAAGAAATTACTTTTTAAATAAATATACATTTCTATGAAAAAATTTAAGTAAAAAAATAAAAGTGAGAAAACTGGAGTATTTATTATATAGAAAACGATGAAAAATTAGAGGGATTTGGAAAAGAATATATAGTACAGGCTACGTCATCACGTAACAGATAAATTGGCGAAGTTAGGGCGGAGCGTGGTTTTTCGCAAAGACAGCATTATTTCTTTAAATAACAGGTTTCACAGAAAATATAATGATCAGGAATGTTCTATACACTAAAAATACTAATAAATATATATTCTTTTTTCAAAATCACCAACCATCTATTATAAATCTTTTTTGTTTGAAAACAATAATATTGTTAAGCAATTATTTTATAATGATAGATTCATGAAATAATTTCATTTTAATTAAAAAAATATATATTCAAGATAGATAACGGAATTATGTACTGTTGAAAAAAATTATGTACTATTAAACATCTGTACAAATTTTATAACCTAAACCATCATAAAATAAATGTACTGAAATTTATATCATTAAAATCACACAGATATACAAAATTTTGTCCCAGAGCGAGCAGAAGTGGTTTCCTTATGTATTTATTCCTTTGAATTCAAAAATCCTAGCAGTATTTTCTATCAGCTTTAGTTTTCAAGTTAAAATCTGTTCAGTGTTATATACGTTGAGGACATTATGCAATTACGTTATGGTAATACGCATTTATAATAATTAAATGAATAAACAAATTGTGTAAAGCATTTAAAAATCATTAGTTTGTTATGAAAGAAGTTCTGCAACGGCATAGAACAATACAATGTCATAACTGCTGGATGATGCAATTACAAACTTAGGTATTGTTTGTTAATGTGATGTAACAAGCAACATCTGCTTTGATTATAATGTCCGAGTTACTGGTTCAAGCCATAGCCAGTCTGTGTTCCGCTCTGTTGACATCTGTAAATCTTTCGTGTGTATATATGCTGATGTAATGTAGTTCGGGGTAAATGTTTCTCAGTTGCGACGTATTCTAAATTTACGTTTCATCTTTTGAATTCAAGACGTGCAGTGAATTTTTTTTGTAATGTATATATAATGTGATTTTGTAAAATGTCGAGAAATCAACGTGGAAGTCTTTTAAGAGCATTTACCAGAACGTCTTAGGAAATCATAAATCCGAAAATTACAAAGAAATAATGGATGACTTTTTAAAACCTTATAAAAACATAGGATGTAACATGTCACTGAAGATTAACTTCTTGGACTCGCACTTGGATTTCTTCCCACCAAATCTTGGAGCAGTCAACGATAAAAATGGTGAACGGTTCCATCAGGATATTTCAGATATCGAAAAGCGGTAAAGTGGGCAAGTGGGTCCGAGCATGCTAGCTGACTATTGTTGGACCCTAAAGACAAGCCGGCGCAAAATATGAGAGATGACGCTAAACATCACAGGAAATCTAACATTAATACGTAATGTTTTAATTTAAAATAAAAATCCTTACACGATAGACTAAATCTGAAACTATATTTGAATTCAGCACGAAAAATGCTTTAGATTCATCCATTTTCACGTCTGAGAAAAAAATAAATCAAATTTTGTACACTATTGCTATTAATCGCAAACAATAAATGTTTTAAAGAATATATATATTTATATATATATATATATATATTTTATACTTAAATAACATTTTTGAAGATTATCTTTTTCGGCCGATTATTAACGTAGTTTCAAAAATAGTGTTGAAATTGACATCAATATAAGGATTTCCAAATCCTTAATCTTGTACTTTATCCAATTGTTTAGAAATATAAAAATCAGCTGATTTTGTGTATATTCTGTACGTTCGCATTTATTATCATATCCTTCTGTAGTTCAAGCGTGCGTGATCTGTTTCAAGATACTATTTACTTTGCTCCATCCTGCTGAAAGTAATCAGTTGCAACTCAAATCTTGTTACTGAAGCGGATCAAAAGCTCTTTCAGATTTGAGTGGATAAAACAATCTTGGTTTATATATATTTATATATATACACATCACACACATAAATTAATTTCCTTGTAGAAAATTATTATTATAAAAGTAATTAAACAATTTTTACTATTTCTATTTATATAAACTATAATTAATATTGCAAATTTAGGAAATTCTAACAATAAAAAATTTCATTGAATTACTGTTTTAGACAATGAACAATATAACTGAATATATTGGCATAATCTTCAGAATAAGGCTAACCGTTTTAATAAAAAAAATATAGGTTCTTAATTAATCCGTAGCTCAAAAAAATAAAACAAAATTAAAAATATCGACATGAGTAACTGAAATATCAATTAAATAAAACACACACACACACATACATATATATATATATATATATATATATATATATATATATATATATGTCGGAGAGGCGAGGAGATTTGTCAGGGATTCAACGTTTTGTGCTTCACTCATTCCCACCATTACAAGTGGAGAATATATAAGATTACAATAAAGTTCAATTAATAAAAATGAGTAGATAACTCGTACAATGAAATAATTACAAATGATAATTATCACTTATCAATAACTCAGTAGCACACGAATTACAATATAAGATTAATTCAATTTAGAATTCAAATAATATTAAACAACTTGCGATAGACCGAGGCTCAGGGAAATAACGAATTCGCGACCACCAGGACGTCCGTTCGATCTGGGTTCCAAAGCAAGACTACTCTTTCTCCATATTCTCAAATAATATACCTACTGCATATTTCCTTTTCCTTATTAATTTTATGATACCCCTATCGTCCTGGGATCCCGACTACGTTGACAACCATGTGCCTACCTAGGCCTAAGCCTACCGCAATAAAACAATTTAAACCTTATTTTACAAAACATTACAAGTAATAGTACATTTCTTAAAACTACTAAAAATACCGATATTCTAAAGAATATTCTCATCGTTTTGTCGGAAGATACTCCACTGTACTTTATTCTCCGACATATATATATATTTAAAAATTATGTTTAGAAAAGTTTTTAAATTGATGCATAAAAGACAGAAATGATCAAAAGTAACGGTAACAAAGACAACATATTGTATATAAAGGTTCTCTTAAATATAAAGGTTCAGATCGAAAATTTATCTGGTAAAATGTTTTTATATTCAAGGAACAAACAGTTCGTTATTGAATTTGAATATATATGTGTGTATACTTATATACATTTTGTCTCGGATTTGAATTTTGATTTCGGATTCCGATTAAGTAACTTTAAAGGAATACAAAAATACACAATGGCCGTCATCTGTAGTCGGGTTACCTCAAAATGGGCGCGCCAAAAGAAAAAAATAGTTATAATCATTACGCAATAAAGGTTTAAGTTATCAAGTTAAACCAAACGCACTAAAGTAAAATTTAATAAAAAAATATATATATATATATAAATATCAGTTTTGTAAATCAAGAGTTCCAAAATGGGGAAAAAGCTACTTTTTAATGATTGAAGAAAAAATATGACTTAAAACCTCCAAAACACAAGAAAAACTCCTTTGCGCAAACTGCAGATTTAAACAAAAAATTGATTTAAAAGGAATCGACGTCATAAAATACTAAAAATTACAAATTACGTAATATACGTGTACTGATTTAATCAGCTACCAAATAATGGTCACGTGAGATAAGGGAACTTTAAAGCATACTTAAAAAAATAATCACATTATTCATCTAAATACTTTTTAAAGGCATATTAAACACAATAAAAAAAATTAAGTTAAAATTAGTCTTTAATGCTATATATGTTAAATCAAATAAATAAATGTATTCAGAAAAAGAAGATCTCAAGTATTTCTTAAAAAAATCACAAAATGCAATGAATAAAAACATATTTACTGTATTACTGTTGTAAAATAATTTTTCTTTGTTAAGATTTTCTAGCTTACTATTTAAGATATACTCCTGCTTTCTATGTTGGCTTTAGCGCCTACGTGAGAATATCGAAGGACACAGACCACGTAAAGTCAGTAGTTATTTCGAAGTTGAGAAGCATCATTTATTAATGTAGAATAAGCGAAAGTTAATGTAAAATTTATTACACTAAATAACTCTGGAGGTGTTTTTTAAAACTTAAATCAATATTTTTATTAAAAGTTAAGTTATTATTAAGTTAATTAAGTTATTTTTTGAAGCTTTAATTAGAGCAATTAAACAAAAAAGGATCAATAAATAATTAAATAAATGAAGTGGTAAAGTTTTAGAGCAATGCGTTAATAAAATGGTTGCCTATTCGTAAGGTCAAACCGTTTAAAGAGTATTTAACGCTTTCAGGGCCTCAGTTTTGTATTTTGGTTAAAATTTATTATTATTTTTTTAATAATTTTATATATATATATATATATATATATATAAATAAAATAGAGCCTGATGAAATTCAATTTATATTTAACATCACAAAATTTAACTTATTTTCTATAAGTATGCCCGTAAATTTAATTTGATCATTTGTCTAAATCTTTTGCTTGGTTACTGTACGAAGTATATTTAAATCGTAAGTTAACTTAAACCTCTTTTTATTTTCATTTTCACTTCAGTTTTTCTTCAATATTCTTTCAAAACTTTCTGTAAAAACAATTTTTATAACATTATGAATCGGGCAACTTATAGGCGAGTTATGAATAATATAAACATTAGGCAACGGTTATGATTTAACAGTTAGTCAGTTTGCTAATAAGCAGTTGAACTAAATGTTACTCGCAGTTAGCAGGGCAGCAGTTATTTGTCATGATATCCTTTATACCTGTTCAGAATTCTGATAATCTTAGTGTTAATAACCATCATATATATTGTTACCAGCTCTAGCAATCAACCAGTTTGTTGTTAGGTCCATCTGTTTACATTTGAATTGATGGTCAATTCTTACAATGTGGTTGAATTCCAACTCAAAATGGAGTAGTTAGTGTGTGTGTGTGTGTGTGTGTATATATATATATATATATATATACACTCGAGGTCTGTTCAGAAAATAACCGAACACGTTTAATTACGCGCCAATGAAGATATTTAGTGACGTGCCATTGGCAGCATTGCGATCCGCATAACATCCTCTGTAAATAAGTTCTCGGATTGTTGATATCTCGTTTAGTTTTCGCGTTATTATTATTTGAATTCAACGTGTTTAAGTGTAGCAGATATTTTTGCAATGTGCGATTTTTGGGAGCAACGATACAATATAGCAAACGTTTTGCGTGAAACTGGGGAAAACTTTCACAGAAACGTTTAAACTTTTGAAACAAGCTTTCGGGAGTTGATACTCTGGGTCTTACGAAATGTTACAAATGGTTTTCACGATTTAAAAGTGGTCGTCAGTCAAATGAAGACGGCCCTCGACCAGTGAGGCCTTCGACTTCAACTGATGACACCCACGTTCAGAAAATCAACGATCTGGTGCGTGCAAATCGCCGATTGACTGTGAAATAACTACAGAAGAGGTTAGTATCTCAATTGGATCATGCCATGACATTTTTATTGAAAAATTGAACGTGCATCGAGTGGCAGGAAAGTTTGTTCCTCGTTTGATGACCGAACAGCAGAAAGAATATCGAGTGGAGATTTGTCACCAATGTCTTGAACAAGCCGATGAGGATGAAACATTCATGCAAAAGATCATAACAGGAGATGAAAGCTGGGTTTACGGCTACGACATTTAAACAAAAATTCAATCAAAAAATTGCACATTACCAAAATCGCTACTAATATTTAAATACGCTGTACTCAAAAGAGATATTAACAATCCAAGAATATGTAGTTATAGAGGAGGTTATGCTGAATACAAAAACGCATGTCCCTAAATATCTCCTTGGCGCGTAATTAAAAATGCTCGGATATTTTCTGAACAAACCTCGAATATACACTATCATCCCTGTTGCAGCTTCGCCCAGGCTGTACGCTTAGTTGTTTCTCGTGACGGTCAGGGGATGTCTAGCCAGGGGGCTCTGCCTCCTGGACTTTTCTGTGTTCATTAAAATCATGTTTGTAAGAGGAACAATAATGATAAATAAAAATTAAAACCTATTCAATTTATTAAAGCGATCAGTGATGTTTTGTCATTTCTTCAGAACAACAGTGTGGTCAGTACAGGACCCACTGATAGTGTTTTAATCTCCTGTCGCTGCTTTGTTTGTGAAATACATAATCAGAATTGCTAACATAAATTACCATCGCAATGTTTCCAAATATAAAAATTTATTTATTAGTAGTAGTTTACAACGGCAGTTACTTTTACACGGATTTGAATAGTAGATCGTGGATACCGGTGTTCGGTATCCGTGGTACCGATCACGGATACACGGTGATCGTGGATATGGTGTTCTAATCCGGTATCCACCGAATATGGTTAGGCTTCAATTAACCACATATCTAAGGAATGGTCGATCACTGTAGAAGACTACACTTCATTTACACTTATATATATTGTCCTCAATCATCCTCTTAATTAAAACCTTACAGTGATTCCAGAGGCAGGGGCTATACAGTAAAAGAAGTAACATACAACGGCAAAAATAATTTATGTTTTTACCCCTTAAAATATTAAAAACTCAAAAAACTCGAAAGTGTGTTTTAGATACGAGTATTTAACTGAAAAATACAAGATTGGATTTCAAAAAAAAAAAATCTGGTATTCGCTTGAAGGTTATAAACACCAATAACTAAATTGATATCTTCATTTTTACACACAAATGGGGAAAAAAATAGTAAAATTTAATGTTTTATTTAACCATTTAACTCGGAATTTCAAAAAAATTTAGAAAAAGTTTTTAGACATTCGCATGAAGATTAAACACACCAAAAATCAAGTTGACAACCTCATTTGTTACCAAAAAAAAAAAAAATTATTGTAACTCCACTTTAACTCTTTATATTCGGAATGTCAAAAATATCCTTTCTTGGTGTACAACTTACAACCTTACACATTACGAACTTACACCTGATAAATTTTCATAAATTTATCTTCAGTAGATTTTGAAATTTTGTTGGATGCTGACTATGAATCGGTACAAACATGTCCTTTTATATGTACAGAGATACTGTTTTAAATAATTTTCTAACGTAACAAATCAAAATTTGATAAAGCCGAAAGAATGAAAGAAATATTGTCTGATGTTCTATCATTTGATTGTTTTAGGCGTTGTGATAGAGTACCATTTGCAAACAAAATTTTCTCTAGGAAGCAATGCGCCATTAACTTGTATGAATGAAAAGAACGTCAACAGTGTAATTTATTCAACATCGCGAGCATTGGGGAAAGTGTGCCATTAATCTTGGTGATCATGTACCACAAATGTCTCAATATTTCCAACCAACCGCAATTACGTCACTATTATATATATATATATATATATATATATATAGAGAGAGAGAGAGAACGTGTATTTAATGACCTACCTGTTTGTCCAATATAAAAATTAATGTAGGTTATGTTTAGGCTATCTTGTACAGTACTTGTTCAAGGTTTAAGAAGTGCCCAGCGCAGAGCCTTAATTGTATGCACTAGTGTTTTTAAAACAACCTAGTAAAAGGCTACCACCGTATTGGGAAAGGCTCTCCCAATCGAATTAGTGGTGAAAGTTCGGGCAGCTATGTGGAGATTGCGAAGAGGTCAGGAGTTGGAGGTATTTGGAATGCGGTTTGCAGTAACGGTGATCACAATGCACCGAATCTAAATATCATTCAGTTTACCATCTCCCGCCTGCGGAAGAGGCTACGCGATGGAAGCATGGCAGCTGGAATCGGATACCACGACTAAGGGAAGATCCTTGTATTAGTTTATACAGGATCTGGGGGAGGTGGTATACCTCGAGCTCGTTTTTAAGGGCAACGGGTCTCCGGGTGCTCATCAACCATGTTAGTTTAAACCAATATCTGCTTCGGTTCCGCCTAGCAGCTGATGAGCTGTGCGTCTGCGGGGAGGTCCAGTCAAATGAACACCTGATGTTTGACTGCCCTGCTCTTAGGGGAGGGGCAGAAACCGGGCCACACTGGAACCTAGAGGTCAAGGGGAAAATTGTCCACTCACAAGCGGCGAGTCAATGTGGCGAGAGCCGCAATGTCGGACCGTGTGGGAGTTCCTTGATAACGGTAGCTATGTTCAACCGACATCAGTAGTTTACCTAAGGGAAAAAACTCTTAGCGCACTGCTGTGTGAAGCTAATTTTACTTTTTACCGTTTTAATACAAAATTAATTACTATAAGAAAAGTATCTCGGGGAATAAAATTAATCTCAAGATAAAATAATAAAAGAGTTTTCATAGATAAACAAAAAATATTTTTTTTAGGTTAGAAAGAATTTTTCCAGTTTTATAAATAATTATTTATTAATTTAACGACAAATCGAACATTATTTTATAAATAAATATTTTTAATTACTTATTTAAAAATAAATTTAATTTGTTTCTCTGATCGTCTAATATTTAATTCTGTGTTAAAACAAATTTATTTTTAGCTGTACGCGTACTTCTTTAATTTATTTCGTTAATTAGAAAAAATTAATCAAATTTGTCAGATATGGATATCACGATAGGACAAATTGGAGGGTTCTTATACAGTGCTTCATTAGGTAACTTAAAATGAAAGGTATCTAACTATAAGATAAAGAACAACAAATAGGTGAGAGGTTTACTGTTTTTAAAGGATCTTTAGAAAAAAATAATTTATTTAGGATTTAACAAAGCTTTACTTTTAAAACGGGTTAAAAATTTTGCTACGTTAACACTATTTAGTTTTCTATATCTTTTAGTGTTGTCGTACTATTGAGAATAAGTGTTCAGTGTTTTGAGGTCCGAAGTTTCAGTCTCTTGTGTTATTAATTAAATAAAATATTCACATTTTTTAAGTTATAATTTACATTTTGTAAAAGTAGATTATACTTAATGATTCATTAATTTAATAAATTCATTACTATTTTCGTAATTGAAAAAAATATATTGTGTATGATTCCAATGCTTACAAGTCAGTATTATTTTGAAATGACCCTTCAAAAGTGACCCTTTCCGATCTTTAAAATTTTATTTACTTTTTATTGTCTGTATTTACATAATTTTCTCAGAATTAAATTCTCTGAATCTTCCGCATTTATTAAAGCTATTGTACTATATATCTAAAAAAAAAATTGATTTTCAACACCAATTTTGTATTTTACGTCGGATATCTTAAAAACTACTCGAGTTACAGTTCTGGGACCGGTTTTATCCAATTTTTCATCTCAAATTATATAAGAAACCACCGACTTTACTCCATAATTTGGGTCCTAAAAATTACAGTATGGCTTCTTTTAGTAGAAGAACTGAAATCCGGGTGAAATCTTTTGCTAACATGAAAACAAAGCATTTCGAGACCAATGTTTACAAATTTTAAATATTTTTATTAGTAAAACATTTTCTGAAAGTTTCTCATTTTCTTCCTGGGGCACTATGTATAATTTAAAGTCAAACAAGTTATTTGTTTTATCAATAATGTTTTCTAAAATTTAAATATAGATTTAGGCTATTTAACGAGATAGGTGTTAAATTTTAGCGTATAAATTTAAATATCATGTTGAAATTTTACAATAGGAAATAACGTGCGAGAAGTAACGATTTTCGAACGGTAATTAGTTATTTATTGATCATGAAATTAAAATATTATAAGTTGCATATCCCGAGTTGCATATCCTGCTGTTCTATTACTACCTCTAAGCTACAACATTTATTTATACCGTAACAATAGGCAATAATAGTTTCTACGTGGATGATAATGCATTTTTCATTATGTGAAAATAACAAACTTGATTGGAATTCGAACCCGGAACCTACGGACGAAACTCAGAAACATTATGATAAAATTCATAATTGATATTCAACTTTGATAGCATACCAGAAATATTTTAGCTAACGGTGATTGGAATCTGTTTGTATACATCTTTTAAAATTTTGTTATTCTGTCATTTGACATAATTTTCTTTAATAAACGATAGTTTTCAGTCACAAGAAAATAAATACAATTTTGAAATTTGAGAAGTCATTCTATAAATTGAAGTGACTGTTTCTAAATAAAAATTTTTTATCGTGAATATTTTTACTTCCTTGTTCGTAGTAAAGGAAGTACTGTGATCGCGAAAAATTTCGGTTTTCAGATTTCAACGGAAATATCCATTTTGATCATTCCTGAATCCATTTTGACTGGTTTCGGCGTTACATCTGTACGTACGTATGTATCTCATATAACTCAAAACCGATTAGCCATAGGATGTAGAAATTTTGGATTTAGGACTGTTGTAACATCTAGTTGTGCACCTCCCCTTGTGATTGCAATCGACTGGAACAAAAGTGTCCAAAATCTAAAATATTTGGAATGGACTTTTCCTTAATTGTAGTAATAAGTCTTCATTGAGAGATTTTCAACGATATATCGTATGTGGTATTTATTTTCAGAGTTATAGCCAAATAAAATTTCAGCTAATGAAATATTTGGATCTTACAATGCATATCGGTTCAAATCCGGCTTCATCTTCTTTTCTTTTTTTTTTTTAACTTTTGTTTTTAATTTAAATATATTGTTATATTAATAATTATTAACCTCTGATTGTAAATGAATTTTTAATAAATTATATAAATAATTAATTATAATAAATAATTATTCAATAAAAAAAAATAATAGTAATAATAATGAAAAATATCAGAAGTTATTAATGAAATAAAATTTTACGCACTTTTCATTTAAAAAAAAAAAAATATGTGTAAATGTAATTTACTAGGCTTACAAGGAAATTATGTGGTGTCTACATCAGATTTTTTGCCTTTTTCAATTAAAATATCACATTTTAAGGTTATCATCACACACAAAATCTCCCTTATAAGTCTGGCAAATTTGTTAATCATACTGCGTCCTTATGTCCAATAAACATAATTATAACTTAAACTAGAAAATTAATGTTAGCACTATTTTAATCTTATCTCATTATAAATTGATCATGTTAATGTCTGCTTTATGTGATCTAGATGCCTACAACACAAAACCATTTGTCACTTATTATTTACAAAATATTTTTCTGATTCTTTTTTTATATATGACCTTAATAATGCTAAAAATAAATTAAAATCTTAAGCTTTATAAATAATGTTTTACCAGTAGAGTTTGTTTTCTTCAAGTGTTATAAAATAAATAGATATGTACAGTAAGTCTATTTCAAATGTTCATTTGTATCGTTATGTATATTCAGATAATATTTTTGATTGTTATATATATTAGTGAATGTTTAGTTTCACAATAAAACACATGGTGTAGGAAAATACCAGGAATTCACAGAGTTTCTGAATTGAAATATGATGCAGGAAAACGAATGGATATCAGACAGTTTAACTTGCTGCAAACAGCAGTTCAATTAAAAATGAAGTATTTAAATCTCGCGAATCACAAAGGTATTAAATTTATATGATACATATAAAATAGTAAATATCATAAAGTACTGTAGAATAGTCAAAATTTACGTTTGTTTTTAGTAAAAAGTTATTACTGAGTATTGTTGTGAACTAATAATGTTTTGAACTTTGAGTAACAAGATCCTCCAAATACGTGTAATTTACATACTGCTGTGCACTTTTAATCATCTCTTTTTTTCAGTATTAAAGTATTAAAATAGAAAAATTACCGTAACAGTTATCATAATAAATCTAACACAATATGTAATCTTTTAGGAAATCAAAATTAAAAATAACAATAAATTTACTATGTTACGTTTAAAAACACTCAACATAAATAGTAAATATTACATCAGCGCATTTCATAAAATAACCTATAATAATGGTTTGCTTGGCACTTCTCCCTTCACCACCCATTCGGGTCGGCCTAAAGCATAAGACCGAGTGTCTGTGTCACAAACGGCTACTGAGCCTCGAAACAATTTAGCGACCAGTGTCCTAAATACCTTCTAGAGCTTCCCTAACAGAGTGATCAGACTAAGCGCGATGCCATTCTCCACCTCCTTACGTGTCCCAATCGCTCACCTGTCATATATTTACTAAAATGGGTAGGCACACCCCGTCAACTACTAAAAATATATATGACATCCATAAATAAAAGTTTATTTTGTCATGACAATTCGCTGCCACGCCTAGGTCGCTGAATGCCAGCAAGTACCTGTCCACCATATTAAAACGGAGCCTTAATTGGCTGGTGGTCAGCCATATATACCTCTAGGTTAGCTTCACACAGCAGTGCGCTAAGAGTTTTTTCCCTTACGTAAACTACTGATGTCGGTTGAACATAGCTACCGTTATCAAGGAACACGGTCCGACATTGCGGCTCTCGCCACATTGACTCGCCGCTTGTGAGTGGACAATTTTCCCCTTGACCTCTAGGTTCCAGTGTGGCCCGGTTTCTGCCCCTCCCCTAAGAGCAGGGCAATCAAACATCATATGTTCATTTGACTGGACCTCCCCGCAGACGCACAGCTCATCAGCTGCTAGGCGGAACCGAAGCAGATATTGGTTTAAACTAACATGGTTGATGAGCACCCGGAGACCCGTTGCCCTTAAAAACGAGCTCGAGGTATACCACCTCCCCCAGATCCTGTATAGACTAATACAAGGATCTTCCCTTAGTTGTGCTGTCCCATTCCAGCTGCCATGCTTCCATCGCGAGGCTCTGTAGCCTCTTCCGCAGGTGGGAGATGGTAAACTGAATGATATTTAGATCCGGTGCATTGTGATCACCGTTACTGCAAACCGCATCCCAGATACCTCGAACTCCTGACCTCTTCGTAATCTCCACATAGCTGCCCGAACTTTCACCACTAATTTGATTGGGAGAGCCTTTCCCAATACGGTGGTAGCCTTGTACGAGGTTGTTTTAAAAACACTAGTGCATACAATTAAGGCTCTGCGCTGGGCACTCCTTAAACCTTGAACAAGCACTCTACAAGATAGCCTAAACATAACCTTAATTAAATTTTATATTGGACAAACAGGTAGGTCATTAAATACACGTTTAAAATAAAATTCCAAAACATTCAGAAAAGTATAATTCGCACCCCTTCCTGTTATAAGAAAACTTACATAATAGACATACACATAAATCTCAACGTCTTTCCTATATTTTATAAAGGAAAAATATACATTGAAATAGTTTTAGATGCCATATACGCATTCACAAGTAATCGGACGATAATATTAAAGATCAGTAATAATTCAAAACACACGTCCTGATTGAGTCTGATATATAACCGCATAATATAAAATAATTTTCCTTTCAGTATTTGCTGCAGTTATAGTGCACGTGAATGAAAATAAAACCAGATTTGCGAAAAACTTATCTCCTTTCTTGAATAAGTCTTAAATTTTACTATTCACATAAATATTAATATCCTCTTATAATAATATATTTCAAAAGGCCGGTATCCTTCTGTCTGGTTTTTCCAAGTATCGTTATAATAAGAAAATATTGTTTACGGTAGTTGTTTTTCATATCCATATTATTTTATCTACATTTATAATTTTACAACCTAAAAAAAAAAAATTCCCATCTTTTGATAATTATTGTGTTGTCCTATCATAATATTTATCGTTATTTTCCTTTGTTATCTATATTTAAAAAAAATTTTCGAAGCTATTTTATTTTTTAGCAACAAATATAAGCAATCTAGAATTTACTTTAACTCAGTTTTGGTTTTTACCAAATTAATAATATCATTAGCGTATAATAAAATATTTATTTTTCTACTTGAATTGTTTCTCAGCTCAGAGAAAGTTTTCCTTAACTGGATTACAAATTTTTTTAAAAGAAAATTCTTTGTTCAATTCTTATATTATTTTTGTCTATAAATTTCAAAGCAATGGACTCAGACTATATTTTCGTATCGGTTGAATAAGATTTCTCCTTTTAACAAACTGCTGTGTGATTTTTTTTTTTACCGATTATAATAATGTCTTTATTTTATTATTTTTTAGGCCAGCTTTTCTTAAAAGTTTTACGTTTTAAACGATATTAGAACTTACGTAAAAATTCATTAGAAAATATTAAATTTTACTAAAGAGGAAATCAAACTTAGAGGAAGTGTAATATTACTAAAAATTTATATGACTTAAAAGTATAAATATGCATTAAATAATAAACATATAAATAAAGTAAAAATTTAATATAAATATAAACTTAATAAATATAGATTTAATTTATATTACAAAAAATTAAGAAGCTATTAGTACAAAAATTAAATATATCAAGTAAAGTATCATTTTCTATAAGTGATCTAAAGGAGCAACCCGATTACAAGTTTATAAACAAGCTACAAAATATATTCAGTGCTACCAACCGACTGACAAAAAATGTATCTCTTTATTATCATTATTATTTTTTTAATTTATTTATTCATCATGCAATATCATAACATGTACGTGTGAATATAGAGTGGAAAATATGAAGCATTTGTAAATGCCTGATTATGATTCAAACGTGAATCCCTTGTCGACTGATGTAGCTTACAACTGAGGTCGGAATTTTGATTTTAAGAAAGTTTTAATATGAATAATACTAAAATAATAGAAACCACCTAATACAACAGATGTAAAAATAATAGAACAGTTATAAAAAAAGCTGACAACACAGTTGTAGGCGTTCTGGGAAAGTTCTACAAGTGTGAGTTGTTTCTGATGCACGGCTTACACACAACTTAATTTAAAATATTTATCATTTTATTTAAATATAATATTTTTTCGTTTATTTAATTCACTGATTCTAACTAAAACGTGCGCATACCGTATTTAATTCACGCGGGTGTGATGGTACTAGCGGCGATGAAAATTAATCTAATTTCACAACTTATATAGGAAAAATTTAGTTTGTACGGTTGGCAAACTGGTGTAGCCCGCGAGTTTTAACACACCAGCTGCAGAGTCAACCGGGAGATTGAATTCGAGTTACACTTTAAATATTATTAATTTTTTTAATTCTACCAACATAGCAGACGATTACGACAGCTGTAAGTCACTGCTACCAACTTTTGAAATATTAAATAAATTAAGTAAAATACACAATTCATATTTAAAGTGCATAAAATAATTTGTTTTGCATTCCTGTGGAATTTAAAATTTCCCAGTCCAAGATGACGACGAAAAGGAAAATTACCACAGGGAAAAGACAAATTCCAAGATAGCTGACTGCTACACTAGCGGTCCTTGTGGTGAGAGGAGGTACTATTGTCGCAGTATGTACGTTTAGCTAAAAGTATAGAGCATTTTTTTGGGTGGGAGTTCGATTTTGTTAAACGTTTTTCGCAATTAAGTTATTCTTTAATTAACAAAATGTGCTTAAAAAAAATATGACCTTAATTAGGTATGCCCACTTAGCTACTATTTCAGAGCATTTTTTTGGGAGGGGGTGCGATTTTGTTAAACGTTTTTCCTAAATATGTTATTCTTTAATTATTGACAAATTGTGCCTAAGAAAAATATGACCTTAATTAAGCAAAATCTCAAGATACTGGAGGGTGACCTTACTTTACAGCCTCATCCCTTAACCTTTTGAGTTGAAAATTTAATGGCATCAATGCCACAATTATATAGAAATAATCTGATCATGTTTGGTCAAAAGAGGTCCAGCACTTTTGTCAAAAGTCAGGTCCAGTACTTCTAGAGATATAAGGTGATTTAGAGACCAACACCGAATACACACACGTACATACGAACATTAACATCCGGAATAATTCCATCCGGTTTTTTTTGGGTTCCTTAGGAGTCATAACGTCATGATCTGGTGAAAACCGCATATGTCCAAACTGAACCGATTATAATACTTTCCCATCTAGAACTATAGCGCTGCTGTAGCGCTATCTAGACGGAAAAGTAAAATTATAAAAATGAAAGAATTTAATTTAATTCACTGTTGGTATAAAATTTTTCTATTTAAACAAAAGTAACGAAATTAAGGAGAATTGACTAACACAATAATATTAAAATATGAATTCTTTTAAAAATAACAAAAATAAAAAAATAATAAATAATTAAGAGATTACTGAATGTAGGTAAATTTAGAAAAATATTCCCCAAAAAAAAAACATTCATGATGAAAATGACGCACACAGTTGTAAATTACTATTTCATTTAAAAAAAGTACAGTGAGAAAACCAGATCATAAATTTTGGAAATATTAATTTCCAGTCCAATATTGAAAATAAATGTAAGCTGGTAGAAGTTCTAAACGAACAAGTTTTAAAATGGAACGTAGAAAAGTAAATGTGTAGCAAAACAAAAGAAGACATAAAAATTATATATATTACTACAGAATTCAAAAGTTATATAACTTGGTAATGAATAGGACTGTAGAAGATCAAAAATTATAAAGATACTTGTTATAAAAAGATACCATAGAAAAGTCTACGTAACGAATGAAGACGTACAATGTAATGAATGATATAAAAAAGACGAACAGATTTTCGTAGAAAAGTATACTGCATGAATTTAGCAATGATGAAAATATATTGAAACTATGAAAAGAGATTTCTTATTTCTTATATTCATAAAAAAACCTGACAACGATGTTGCTTAACTGTCCTGGAATTATTTTAGAGCTTAAAATTATGTTTCTATATTTCCACGATAAGTACAAAGTGACTACAAATGATTCATCGAATTTTAAAATTTTTATTAAAAACGTAATTCACATAAAATTATGAATGATACATGAAAATAGAAACTGTCCAAGTTTCAAGTTAGGTTTAAAGTAGACGCCAACAGTTAGCAGAAAAGTCACTTTCTAAAACTGCTTGTATGCAACAGAAAGCATTCTCTGTCTTTCTATGAGTAAAGAAAATCTATCCGTTCTTATCGTGCAGCGTTTATTCCAGAGACGGTTTGAAACAGAATCACCAGGCCACCAAAGTATTCTAAGATGGTATCGACAGTTTAAAGACACTGATTTGTTTGCGTAGAAGTAAAAGCACCGGACGCTCACACGTTTCGGATGAAAAAGTGAAGAGAGTAAGGTCGAGTTTTGTTAGTAACTGGATATTCCGCAGCTGACTGTCTAAAAGATTTTGCTAACTCGATTACGACTGAAACAGTACCGTAAAAAGTTATTACAAAAATTTCAACCAAATGACCTTAACAAACGATACAATTTTTTTAAATATATACAGGATAACGATTTTGCCAATCGTTTGGAGTTTAGTGACGAGGTGACATTTCACTTGAATGAGTAGATGAATCGCCATAACGTTAGAATATGGGGGTACTGAACAACGTAATTCCCCAAAACTTAATGTTTTTGGTGCAATCTCTAAAAAAAATGTTTAGGGACCGTTTTTGTTCTTGGAAAATACCACGACGGGTATTTCATACTTCGATATGATGCCGTAGTGATTGTTTTCTCAATTGAAAGACGACTCCAATAAGTATGCCAACAAGATGGAGCTCCGCCTCACTGGGATGCTGAAGAATGAAACTTTCTGAACGAAGATCTACCGCGCCGTTGGATCGAGCGATGCGCAGATTGTCACTTAGCGCTTTTAAAATGGCCTCCTAGATCTCCTGATTTCAGAGTTTATTTTTTCTCTTGTGGTATATAAAATATTGCGTCGTTTACGTGCCACCACATCCAATAATTTTGGTAGGGCTGAACTGGACTACCACATAGATATGTGTCGTGTGACCGATGGAAAATTTATTATGGTATGACTGAAACGTAGACAGTTTCTGTTTATTTTCATGTTTCATTCATAATTTTATGTGCACTACTTTTTTATATACATTTTTTTTTTAAATCCGATGAATCATTTGTAACCACTCTACAATAATAATTTAATTATAAACCACAAATAAAGGCAGTGATCTGTTATTTAAAGTAAGAGAACAGAGCAATATAAATAAACCATCTCAATACAAAGTAATTCCAAGTATTTTAAAATAAAAATACAATGAAACAAGATAATCAGTACAAAATACACAGCGAATAATATTCGAATTTTAGACGTACAAAGAAAGCTGCAGGAATATTTTCATCAGAATTTTAAAAATAAAAGAAAAAATGTAAATATCTGTTAAGGTTTTAGATAATCCAATTGAAAGCGTAAATTTATTTTAAAACATCTAACCACTTAATCCTTCGATTAAGATTGCCTACCAAGATTTAATATATGGGTTTTATACAGAAATAACTTATCTCAAGATAGATAATGAATGACATCATAAAATTTAAACCAATTAAAGATAAATCCCACCCATGAATAAAGTTTATGGTGGAGGATAACTGCTAAATTGATTAAAAGCCTTAATAAAAAAAAAAAAGAAAAGCTATTAGATATTTTTTTCTGCTGTTTTTAGACAATAAAAAAAATATATAAATTTTTTATTTATTTCGGAAACCAAAAATTTTGATGAAGGGTATTTTTTACTGATCGCATTACTTTTACGTCTTTTGTATTATTCAGATTCATTTGTTTTCTTTGTTCTATTAATGTAAACATATTCTTCTTTCTTCTTATTTGTTAATGAATCAGCTGATCTTAATTATTGGTAGAATTATTAATAGTATGAATTTTACTTTTCTTTATTATGTGAACGAATTAACATGAAAATGTATATCTGTACTTGTCAAAATGTTTAATATTCTATAAAATGTGTAATTAATCTAAACGTCATAATTTAATATAATGTTGAATTTAATGTAAATTAAAAAGTAAACAAAGGTTAATGATTGGTTATTACTTAATGTATAAAGTTTACCAAACCAACGAATTACACCGCGGCTGGAATTGTTGTACAGTATACAATAACAGAAGAGAATGTAAAAATATTTTGATCATAACTGCAAATATATAATTTTATGAATATTAATACGAATTGTTTAACGAATGCCGTATAAACTCGTAAATATTTACAATAATAAATATGGCAGAGAAAGATGAGCTTGGGTGTGTGTGTGTGTGTGTGTCTGCGTGTGTGCACGGGCGTGTGTATGTGTGTATTTATGAGATAAAGAGCGCGAAAGTTTGACTACCATTAAGTTGAATTAATTTAAGTGCACTAGTGAACTACATACATATACATACATACACATTCACTCTTGAACCTCTCTTTACGTTATACAAAGTAAATAGGAATGAGGAAAATGTAGCAGGCCTAAATTAAGTAACGGGATTCCCGTAGAGTGCTGGAGAATAAGTTTGTAAGGGTAGAAAAGGAAAGTGGTATTCAGTTTCAGTATGTGTGTGTGCGTGCGCGCGCGCGCGCGCGTGTGTGTAATGTTGTAAAAGTAAGATCGATACAGAAGTTTTCATTCATGTAATAAAACTGTACAGGTTGGGTAAAGTTTTTCGGTCAATAACAAATTGTTGAATAAATTAAAATAAAAATATAAATACTGTAGTATACTTTCCAATTCTATCAATAAATTAATAAATAATTCTAAGTAACCTAGGTCTGCTATTGAAAACAAAAAATCCAGTTTAAAATAAATTTTATACGTATTTTTTTATTATTAATTTTATCACAAGAAGCAGTACACAATTTTAACTTATAAAAGAAATTGTAAAATAAATCTATAAAATCTTATTTGTTTAGTTATCATTGTATTTTTATGATAAAAATATTTCTTTTAAAATAAACAAAAATATTGTTACCAACGTTACTCCTTTTTAAACTTTTACATTATATGTAATGAACGTTTTTCATTTATCACCACTTTATATTAATAAATCTTTAAGTATATGCCGTTAAGAATGTTTTAAGTAGAATTCGCATCTTTTTAACGTCTTGCTAAAAGCCTTTCTTTATACGTCATGTAAATTTTTTAAGTCGGGGTAAATTATTCTGCGGTTTAGTTTCTAACGATTCATATTATCTCAGTACTACATAAAGAAGAGACAAGGCCTTTTCGTTTGTTCCCGCTAACTGCAAAAATTACTGAATTAATTATTATGAAATTTTACTTTAGTTTTCATATGACCTCGGAAGGTTTACCGCATATCTAAACTCACTACTTTATAAATCATAAATAACCTAGAATTTTTTTTATTAAATATAAGGTAAATTTATATTATAAATTTGGCGGCGACTCACGAGAACTCATTCTCACTCGAGCAAAGTAGCACACTGTAGATTTTTATTTTTAGAACTAAGAAGCTTCATCAAGGTAAGACATATATATATATAATTGGGATAGATTCATCTTTCAATTTGATATTAATATTTTCATAATGCCTCGGTTGGTGAGTTGACAGATAAGAAAAAGAAATCCTAGAACTACTAGAATTTATGATCGAAGAAATGTGAATCTACGCCAAAACATTTTCAAAGATATGAATAGTAACATATAAGCTCAACTCAAAATTGAGTTCAAACATCAAGAAATATATTACGACTCAAATCAGCTTTAGATTATCATTCTGTATTGATAATACAGATTATCAATACAGATTGATTATCTGAATTTGGAAGAAAAAAAAAGATAAGATTAAAATGTGAAATCGTTGCAATGGCAAAAAAAAAATGGAATAATGACTCCTGGACAATTTACTAAGCTGGGGGACAAGTAATTTTTGTACAATTTCAGATTCTTCCTGATTTCATCAAAAATTTGGTTTTAGAACACACCCTTTATCTAAACATTTTATTTTTTCTGGTAAGTTGAGAATAGCGATGAGTCAGATAGCAACACCCATACGTTACCAAAAAAAGTATTTCCAATTTTTAAAGGTCTATTCACATACGAATGTACAGGAAAAATCAACAAGTTTACTCTTTATATAAGGGACCTTTATATATTGATACGACCTCATTTCAGCGGGAGATCCGAAATTAGGGTGAAATTTTTCATTGCCTTAACTTGATAAAAAAAATGTTTTCGGACATATGTTTGTATGAACTGTTTTCCTTACTTTAAGCTCCAGAATAATTTATCAAATTATTTCCCTTCGTCTCTCTCGCTCTCTCTTTCTCTCTCTCTATTTATATATAATAGACACCAAAGTATGTAGAGAAATGATGAACCAGTGTTTCTGAATAAAATAGTATACCTACATTAAGTTTGAAGCGTCAAAAACTCAATTTATATTACCGGAAGTAATTGAAGTAGTCTTGTTTTATTTGCTCTTATTATCAATCATGTTTCTATGAATTTTTAAAAAAAATAAATAAATGCCCCTTTTCTACTTTTTAATCTTAGTCGGAAATAAATCCCTGTAAAACGCGCATAAAGAACTGTTGTGAAATAATACAATATAAAGTGGTTATGTAAATGTAAAATGGTTGTTAAAAATTAATTATTTTTTACTGATCTCAGCAAATTTCGATTGTTTTTGATGGACAGTTTTCCAGTTAATTAGGTAGTTTCACGAGAAAGCTACCTACTGAAATGGGTACGATGATTCCACTTCCAGAAAATTTCGACATATCTTCGCGTTTCACATCCTCCAGATCCCAAAACTACCGTCATCTCAAAGGTTTACATATATTTCACTTTCTTGAAGACACAATAACTGCCGTAATTTTGCCAATCACTATCAAATTGTTCCTTAAAAATAACTCGTCCCAAATTCTTGGTCGAGTTCGTTAACGGCCAAAATCGGATCGTGAGGGTAGAAACGAGGAGGCTTTTTTGAAAAAAAAAAATCGCTATAACTTTCTTATTGGGGTTTTGAAGACAAAAAATCATATCTCCCTTAATAAGCACAATATCGAATCAGTTTAAAGTGGTCGTTATTTCTCTAAATATTATGTTAAGTTTTCATCCCCTCCTCTCGTCGTGTGCTGAAACCTAGCGGCCGTGGCTAGGGTGCCCACAGCAAACTATGGTCACCAGACCATCACGCCACTCTACGTCACAAGCTGCTCCCTCGAGCACTGTACGTAGCGTCTTATACTAGTCTGCAAATTTTAAAGTTAATTTATAAGTTACAAGTGTTATGTTACAAGCTTATTTTAAACCGCCAATACGGCGTACAATTAATCAATCCTTCAGTAATCAACAAGGTGTTGTCTTCATTCATCACCTATGAACACATACAGTCCACCATCGCCCTCGTAAACAGCGTTCAACAGCTTAACGTGTTTGGCTTCCCGTCAAAATCGTAACACATTACCTAAAACCTTTGTCTGAAACAATTTTTTATATGATCAATCCTTACGGCAAGGGATGACCAAAATGTTGTTGGAATTGTAAGAAGATGGGGATTGTCGTATTCTAAACATGTGAAACTGTTTTCACATGCAACCATTACCGTATGGAGTAAATTTGAAGGTTTTCTTAAGGTGGAAATCTTTTTATCTCCTACTTAGCACCGGTGAAATCTACCTCCACCTCCCGGCGTGCCGAAAGGGATTTTTTTCAATCAAAAATATTTATTTATTTTCTTAAAATAATCATTTTGATTACATTTATGAGACTTATGAATTGATTTTTGTAAGTAATAAAAATATAATTAAATGTTTCATTCCAGTACGGCGGTATACGATATCTCTGAGAACAAATAATTTGCTGATGAATTATCTTATGGGTAGCAATCAATAACGCAAAATATCTTACTAGATCGTTTCTTTCCTTTCATCAAAAGTTAATTTAGCAGTGATTTTAATATTACTTATTACAGACACCACGCTTTTTCGACTTTTATAAAAGTGAAGTTTTAATTTCTCCATGAGTTCTCTTATTCGGCATATTAAAATGAACTTTTGGATAATTTAAAAAAATAAAAAATTCTGATTAAAATAAATATTAATTAAAAATAAAGCCCGATAACTGAAATTCCCTTACTTAAAAATCACCTAAGTGGATGTTTGAGGAGAAATTGTTAGAGGCCGATTTGTAGATAGAAACTATAGCACAACCAAAGAGTTTTTTACACGTTTTGTATGTCAGCAAAAAGAGCTGACAACACAGCTACAGGAATTTTCCCTCACGCAGCTAAAATCGCGTTCTGGCATACACAACTTAATTAAAATATTTATTACATTATTAAAATACTAAAGCGCGCGCATAACCGTATTTAATTCGCTCGAGTATAGTAGTACTAGCGGTGACAGTCAGCACTAACTAAACTAATGTAATTTCACAACTTACATAGAACAAATCTCGCTTGTACGGTAGGCAGGCTAGTGTAGCAGCGAGACTTGACGAACCAGGTACCGAGTCAAACGGGTTATCGAGTTCGAGACCCAGCCAGATCGACTTACTTTTTTACACTTTAAATATTTTTTTAATTCTCCCACTCACCTGTGACGTCATAACACATCAGACAACTACAGTAGCACTTTTTGTGGTGAGGGGGATGCGATTTGCAAAAATTGTTTTGTAAATATTGTTACATTTTAATTTTTAAGAAAAATATTACCTTAATTAGGCGAAATATCGAGATACTGAGGATGAACTTGCTTTAAAGCCTCACCCCTTGACCTTTTAAATTGAAAATTTAACGTCATCAATTTCCCATATTAGCAAAATCTTACGAATTTTGGCGAACACATACACGTACATAATATGACAATCCGAAAAATTTCCATCCGGTTTTTAAGTTTTTTTTCATTTTCTTAGGTGTCAAAACGTCAAGATCCAGTGAAAACAGGATATACCTAAATTTTACCGATTACAATATTTTCCCCTTCTAGAGTTATGCTATAGCGATATCTAGACGGGAAAGTAAAACTGTAGTTTTTAAAAAAAAATGTTTTACAAATTATCAAAAAATTGTTTGATAAATAAAATAAAAATACCATCGGTGATTTTCTACTGTCACTTTGAAATAAGTCTAACTCATACATAAAACTGGGGATTAGTTTGAAGTGTTAACTAATTGGACTGGACTTATTAAAACAGTAATATAACAAAGAAAAATTACTACCAGAATTTAAATAAAACAATTTACATATAAGGGTGGTTGAAATTTATCAATATTTGGTTCATAAAATTAACGAATAAATTTTTGTACATTTTTTATAAAAAATTAAATAAATAAAATAAAATATAGGAATTATAATGGCAAAAAAATAATAAATTAAACATTAATGATGATTTGTTGTTATTGTATGTTAATGAAGAAAAATAATACACATCATGCTCTAATTATAATCTTGATTGTACATAACCGTTTAATCTATAATTAACCTGTCAATAACAACGATAACATCAAATCCAGATATCTTGTACCCACATATTTTGAGTCATTTTATAAATTGAGCTAAACCTAAATGCGTATGATTTATTATGTAAATAATATTTATTGACTAAACACATGTATTTAATTATATATTTATTACATAATAAATCTGATTTAACCAATTCAAAGAACAATAATTTTATTAATTCTGCCAATCTAACTAATTTTAATTCTTAAAATAATCAGGTATTATTATATAAATAAATATTGGTTGCTTTCGATTGACCTGGCGTCATGGTATAATGCTCAAGATACATGAATTCGTGGCAACCTGCCAGTCTTACTGAGCAACTATATGAATGACCGTACTTTCCGAGTCAATGGCAAATATTCATCTGTAAGAAATTTGGAAAATGGCATACCACAAGGTTCACCGTTGAGCGGTACCTTGTTTACCATCGCCATTAATAAATTGATATTAGCCATTCCAGTAGAAATCAGCAAAAGCGTCTATGTTGATGATTTGGCAATTGTGTATGCCAGCAACAAGACTGCTATGGTGAGGTACAAATTGCAACGAGCGGTCAATGCTCTAAATGAAGTTGCAAGGAATAACGGATTCCAATTCTCACCAGAAAAAAACGTGCTGTGTACACTTTTGTAGGAAGAGAATTCCTCATCAAAGTCCTGCGTTGACAACTGATGATAATCCAATACAATATAAAGATAACGTAAGACATTTAGGACCAGTATTGGATAAATCCCTTACATGGGGATTACATATACAGGACTTGAGTGATAGATGCAAAAGAGCCCTAAACATTATAAAATGTTTATCGAACTTAAATTGGGGTTCAGACAAAGAGACATTATTGAGATTGTATAAAGCATTGGTTCAATCTAAACTAGACTACGGATGTATCGTATATTCATCCGCTAGAAAGACGCATTTAAAAAAGTTAGACGTAGTTCATAATAGCGGAATAAGATATGCAACAGGCGCTTTCCGCACAAGTCCAGCGGCTAGTCTGATGTCTGAAGCCGGAATAATGCCACGACATTATAGAAGAGAGATCCTTTTACTAAGATACGAAGCAAATATATGGGCTTATCCTGCCCATATAAATAATAAACTTTTCAACAACCATCCTATGGCTGCATTATACGAACGTCGTGCTACCTATTCCAGACCAGCCGGAATTAGGTACCACGAATTAAGAAGTAAATACGAAATTGCCATTCCAGATACATTGGCAATTTCTACTAGAGAAATACCGCCATGGCTCTTGCCAGCGGTAAATACAAGGTTGGATCTGTCTCAAGGAGATATAAAAGAAACCAGCAGTGATCATCCAGCAGGAATTTTTGGCAACCGTCAGTAGATACGAAGAACATATTAGAATTTATACTGACGGTTCAAAAACCGAACATGGTGTTGGATGCTCAATATATGTAAATGGAGAAGCCCACTTTTGGAAACTGCCAGATGTGGTCAGAGTCTACACGGCAGAACTCACTGCAATTCAGCAAGCTCTTCGCTACACTGAACACTATTGCGAAGAGAGAGTGCTAATATATTCCGATTCTTTAAGTGCACTTGTCGCAATTCGGAACAAGAACATTAAGGATGTCCTAATTGCAAACATCCTGTTCATTTTATACGTTCTAAATCAACGAGGACAGCGATGCGTATTTGTATGGACTCCGGGGCATGCTGGTATTACAGGTAATGAAATCGCAGACGAAGCTGCCAGAAAGGCAACAGTCTGCGATGTTTTGGATGCATTTCCTGTAAGAGTGGCAGATGTTAAAAACCGTCTAACAAACATAGTAAAAAACAAGTGGAATACTGAATGGAGGAGTTTAAATACAAAATTAAACTCAGTAAAATCTTCTCCTTATAAATGGAAAAGCGACTTTAAGTTGACTCGCCGTGAACAAGTAGCGGTGACCTGACTTAGAATCGGTCACACGCGATTAACAAATTTATATCTGTTAACCGGCGAAGTGAGACCAATGTGCGGTGTTTGTAATAAAACACTGACAATCAAGCATCTAATAGAAGAGTGTACCATATATGAGGACCTCAGAAAGAGGTTCCGTCTTACAAATAATATTAGTGCTGATCTGGATAATGGAAATGAAGAAAATATAGTTGCATTTTTACACGCCAGTGAACTTCTTAAAAGTCTATAAAATGAAAGTTTAAAGCTGTGATAAAAGAATCTCTAAGCGGTAGTTTTATATATATATATATATATAAAGAAAGAAATGGTATTGATAAGTTGAAATTTTAATTTCATGGTCTTTTGAGAACCTGATCTCAAATTTTAATATCCCTTTACACCCCGTAAGTGTTTGTGATTGTCCTGTCTTTTATATCTTAATGTATATTGTGAAGTTTGTGTTTTTTTAAATAAAATGAAAGGGCCCTTTACACCCTTACATATGACGATCCTGATGGAGATAATAATTTCTTTTAAAGAATGTGACGAGGGTTAATGACCTTAGCAGCCGATGCCCATAAAAATTCAGAAAAAAAAAATTGGTAATCAGTAAACTATATATATATATATATATATATATAGTTTATATGATAAAAAAATTATTGGAAAATTCTAATACTATCTGTACTTTACGATCAATTTAAGAAATGAGGTAAGATGGAATGAATCCTATACCCTTGAGATAAGTACTTACGCCAAGAAAATCCTATCCACAAATGACAACTAATGAACAGATGAATTATCATCTACTGAGATTACTATAGGTAATTTTAACCATAATTTAAATAGATGGATTAAAGTAAGTGCTTTGGTCCTTAAAACTGTAGGCTTCTAATGGAAAGAACAATTTCAATCCATAATTCCTAAGCTACTAAATACGCAAAAGGATATTTGTATTACCTTCAAAAATATGTTATTTTATAATATTTAATCATAAATTGAATATTTTTTATGCAATTTTTAAAATGTTTTTAAAGAAAATTGAATCGATTATTACTAAATTAATTTATTTTCAGTGTAATAAGTCTAGGAAAGTTATAAACCGCAGCTAAAGAAAGTGGTACATATAAATAATGAATTAACATCGTTACCTTGATAAAATACTAGTTATAATAGTTAAACTTAATCTTTACCAAGAATAAATTATAATTTTATCTTGTTTTATTATAAAATATTATATAAAATATTATGGCGTTTTCAGAAAGGCGACTTTCCTAAACGGCATATTATGATAGCGCATATGTAATTTTATCGTTATCGATAACGAGAAAATTACAAATAAGTTATGTATTATGTCACATAACTTAGAAATTATGCAACAATTGAAACTACGTATCCAGTATAGTGCTTAGCGTGTTACGATAACATTTGCATATAATATTTTGCACACATAAAAAGTGCACATACACACTTATAAAAGCTGTTACTAGTTATCGCTTTATAAAGCTCATACCAATCCAGAGTGCTATTAGGATAAATTGTTCACCTTTATTTTACACGAAATCTTTGAATAATTTTTTAAAAGGAATAACCAAAGGAAATTTTTCGTGAAATAAGTCTATGAGCGTAATAAATACAAAAGACATGTGCCATTGTTTGTTGACATTGGGTGTCAAGACATTGTGCCATTGGAAGGTCTAGTGGTGAACGCGTCTTCCCAAATCAGCTGATTTGGAAGTCGAGAGTTCCAGCGTTCAAGTCCTAGTAAAGCCAGTTATTTTTACACGGATTTGAATACTAGATTGTGTATACCGGTGTTCTTTGGTGGTTGGGTTTCAATTAACCACACATCTCAGGAATGGTCGAACTGAGACTGTACAAGACTATACTTCATTTACACTCATACATATCATCCTCATTCATCAACTAAAGTAATACCTGAACGGTAATTCCCGGAAGGTAAACGGGAAAAAGAAAGAATGTGCCATTGTTTAAGAATTTTTACTTTACAGCCACTTACAGAAGATTAAAGTCAAGAAGCAAGAAATAATACATACATTAAAGCAAGCCAAATATCTAGAGATAAAATTATCAACGAAAAAAAATCGATTTGGAAATAAAATTTTAGTAAATATAAACTAGATCATCATACCATTTTAAATGAAGTACTTACATATAGTTTTAAATCAAACAACTTTTTATTGGTGATAACGATTTTTGCTGATATGTTTCACAAATGTTACCGAGAAAACCGAAATTAGAGATTATCAATAATATCCGGTGAATGTCGACAAATACAACAAAAAAATTCGGTGACAGATCGAGATATTTGTTTATATATTATGTCAACAAACACAGATAAGTTCTGATTGTGGTCGAAACGATAACTAGAAATTAAAAAAAAATCACCCAATACCTTTCAAAGGTAAATAGATTACGAAAAACCCTCGTAAAAAAAAGTAACTTTAAATTTAAGCTAAACATAACCTGCGCTCGATAACGTTAAATATATAAATTATATACGTTATTCTCTAACGTTGGATGCGAGTAATTAAATTCACCTCGTCTAAAAATAAAAACATTTAATCAAATTTTCAGCATTTATAAATTGAAAGGCTCAATCAGAGATATACAGAATACAGTAATTGCACGGATAAACGATAACGATACAAATAAATAGTCAGATGGTTTGCTCTTTGTTCAATTTTTTTTATAAAAAATATTTTTATTCAACTTTAACCATCGATACGTGCTGAATGCGGCAAATTTGATTAATTGGCTCCAATGATAGAGAATAACATACATAATTTGTATATTTAACGTTAATTAGAGGAGGTTAGCGTACGTAGATTACGTTTGGCTTAAATTTAATCTTTCTTTTTTTAATTAATTTACCTTTATATATATATATATATATATATTTGTGTGTGTGTGTGTGTGTGTGTGTGTGTGTGTGTGTGTGTGTGTTCCTCTGATTTTTTCCATAGAATTTTTTTCACGTATCATTAAAAATCTTTCTAGAGAAATCTTTATGTATTGAAAAGATTCTTAAGTTATACCTTTTGCAAAACAATTTATTCAGTCTCACAAAAAAACCTTTAAATTTTAAAGTTTATCTTTACTTAAATCTAATCACTTATTCAAAGATCATCATAGTTAACGTCTCTCTTTTGAATACTTTAATGTTTTGCTTTGAGCATCAAACACGAACACAGGTTCATCACAAACTTTTTAATTTATAATTGACTTGATGGCGAATAAAAAAATGACAATAATGATTACATGTATACAAATCCACTAAAAGAAACTGGCTTTATAGGTTATATTTATGTTATCTCATCTTCACCTAAATATACTACATTTAAAATCAAACAGTGATAGAGTTGAAATTAAATGACGTAAAATAATTATTTTAAAAATTCACCCTTGTGAAATACTGCTACTTCTGTGTATGCTTGGGTAATTTACAGAATCTCTACTTATTATTTTCCTTTAATAAAGCAAAGAAATAAGTGTATGAAATTCTAATGTTTCTATGATTTATCAATAAATTAAAAATAACTTTTTATTGAACGTTCGTAAGTCGGACAGAAATATTAAATAATAACCTCAAAGAAATATCCTAGAATTTCTTTATAAATTATAATATTCCAACCCGGTATTCTATAATAATTTCTGACCGTTTAGAATAACCCTCATGTTATAAAAAATTAATGAGCGCATAAAACATGAACACAAGTATGGAAAATATAGAAAAGAATAAAGAAAAATAATTGGAAAAATATTAAATCTCGTAAAGGATAAAAACATATTTTAACTTAAGAAGTATTTTTGTCACATTGTCAGAATAAGTCAAAAAAAGCTAACAACTGTAGGTTGTTTCTGATGCACGGATTACGTAGACAACTTAATTTAAAATATTTATCATTTTATTTAAATATAATATTTTTTGGTTTATTTAATTCAATGATTCTACCTAAAGACAACGCGCATACCGTATTTAATTTGCCCGGGTGGGGCGGTACTAGTATCGATGGTCGGCATTCACTAAACTAATTTAATTTCACAACTTACATTTTGCTTGTACCTTCGGCAGCTGGTGTAGCCGTAAATTAATATTTAAATAAATATTAATTTTACCGTTCACTTGTAACGTCACAACAAATCAGATGACAACAGCATTTTTTGGGGTGGGAATGCGATTTTGCAAAAGCCTTTTTCGGCAAATATTACTTTTTTTAAATGTGCTTAAGAAAAATATGACCTTAACTGGGCGAATCCTGAGTTACTGAAGGTGACCTTGATCTACACCCTCACTCTCTTAACTTTTTAAGTTGAAAATTGAATCGCATCATTGCTCCATATATATAGAAGTAATTTGAGGAAGTTTGGTCAAAATCGGTTCAGTAGTACTGGTGACATAAAGTGATTTAGAGGCCGATACCGAACACACGTACATATGAGCATTAACATCCCGAATATTTCCATATGGTTTTTTCGTTTTTTGGATTCCTTAACGTCAAAACGTCAAAATCCGATGAAAACCGCATATGCCCAAATTATGGACAGATTACAATACTTTCCCTTCTAGAACTACAGCTCTGCTATAGCGCTAAACGAGAAAGTAACAGATTAGTTAACCAAATCTTTGATTTTTATTTTAATAGAAAAAAATAAATTAACTGGATTAAATGACTTAAAAAGGACTTCTAAAAAATATAACGCATAAAGATAATGTTAATAGAGATACATTTAAAATCAAAATTATGATGTTAGAAGGTTTCCGAGAACAAAAAACAAAGAATGAAAAACCAAAAATTAAATGAAACGAAAAAACAATATGAGTAGAGAATGATGTAATTCTGGTAGAGATGAACAACGAAGGAAGTGAAGGAGGTTGAATTTTCACCAAAAACGACCAAAATCGAAAAGGAATAACACTAAAAAAGATTTTCAGAAACGGAATCAGGTAAAAACATTAACACAATTATGCTGGTTAGTTTATCAGGTTATCTAAAACGTACTGAGCCTTTAGAAGTCAAAATTAAGAACATATTTACTGTTATTGAAAAATAACATTATGAGACCACATATGCACCATTTTTTCAATAACCATCTGCCATTTTTCCAGTAAAACCATAATTCCATCGCTATAGAACTACTGTGGTTACCGGTCAAAGAACTGTGACACGTGGTTTTCACAGACCTCTTTTGAAACTAACGTAATATCATTCAAGGAATTCTGGAGAGACCGAAACAAATGATAGTCTAACGATCTGATGTAAATGTCCGGGCTATACGGTAGATTCATTGAAACCTTCCAGTCAAGTTCTCTCAATTTCTGATGGATCGTTAAATATATACGGTCTGGCTTTGTCAGCGTGGTATAAGACACCCTTTTTTGTTGACCAGTACGGCCATTCTTTTGAATTGCTTGGTGGAATTGCGCAAATCATCGACAGTATAGATAGGAGTTAATCATTCTGCTTGGCAGCAGTAGCTCTTAGAACACAATGCCCTTCAAATCCCACCAAAAGCACACCATAACCTTCCTGGGCGTCAGTGTGGGCTTCGCAACAGGCTATGGAGCTTCTCCTCCTTCAACCACGATCTTTTTCACATATTGTTGTCGAAGCTTATTCACTTTTTATTATTCGTGATCAACCGCTTCAAAAACAGGTCGATTTCGATTACGTTTCTGTAGAAATTTGCAGAAAGAAATTCGATCGAGTAAATTTTTATGAGTCAGATCATGGGTACCCAAAATGTCGAGTTTCTTTTTGTATCCAGCTTTATCCAAATGATTAAACGCTGTTTGACGATGGATGTTTAGGTCATTTGCGATGTCATTATCGCTTATATGCCGACCTTCTTTGATTTTTGCCAGAATATTCTAACGGTATCTCGTGTTCAAAAGGCTCAATACTAAAGGTCAAATCTGTTTTATAATTTTGTGCGTATAAGCGTAATTGGTTTTTGTATAATTTAATTTTTTTAAAGGTATTATTTATAAACTATTTAAATTTTATTGACTAACTTTTAAGCTAATTGATGGTGAAATGTATGCACTGATATTAATTTTAGCGATAACTGAAACATATGGTAGAACTGTTAAAAGGAAGTACAGCTAATATAAAACTCGATTTTGATATGTTTTTACGTTACGTACATACAGAAACGAAATGTCGTAATTAGTTATTAGAAAGTCATAAGATAATCTATTATTAATCATTTCTGTTATTTTTAGAAGTTAGCATATGTCAAAGGAATAATGTGCACTTCATCGAAACCGCGATGAGTTATATTAGCATGTTTTTGAACGGTATATTATAGAATCGTAGGCGTTGCCGTTAGAATCAATCTATTTAGAATTTAACATTAAGTTACGTTAAAATCTGTGGTGAACCTAATACAACCCTTAAATATAAAACAAAAAAACTATTTTCACAAATTGGCATAAAAGCATGAATTAAAATTATTCGTGTTTCAACGGATTAACCTTGAATTTGTTATAGAATCTCATTAATTCATTGAATTTATTATTATTATTATAATTAATATTTAACAGGATTAGTCGAGCGTGTGTCAAGCCGAGTTGACATAACAAGCATCGACGTTTGCTGACCTAATATTACCAGAAATTTAATTATTAAAAAATGGAAAAATAATAATAACAGGCTAATCTTTATGTACCATATAATTTAAACATACCTTTTTACGTAATAATTTCTAATATAAAGAATATTACTGCAATTAAACATGCAAATGTACATTATTTATTGCAGTATAATCCTAATAATACATAATTAATTATATTTGTATGTGAAAAATATGCCCTATAGTCACACAGTTTATTGATTTTGTGTGCGTTGGCGAGTGGACACGTTCATAACTTTTGTTGTAAAGTAGGAGGTCAAGTCGTTAAATAAAGTAAGGATAAGTAGGGAGTACAATTACGTACACCCCCTAAGCGTTGAAAGTGTCTGTAATAAAAAATAATACTTTATACTTTTGAACTGAAAAATCTTTTTTATATACATTAACTAAAATAACACTTTTTCACCTGTTTTCATTTTATATCGCGTGACGTCATGATTTCTTATAAGTAATCCACTAAGTAATGGTGTCAAAGTATTATTCTTAATTCATTGTATATTATTATGTCATTTAATAATTCTTTTATTTAAATAAAAGTTTAGTTTTAATTTTAAATTAAAATAATCACAGATATAAAATTGTAACTATTTTAAATAATTTATTTACGAGTTACATATACATTTTAATGGCATAACGGAATTAATTTATATTAGTAATTACTATTCACTATATAAAAGATTAATTTATCTATGTTAATTTTTCTTATTTAAATATTACATATATTTTTATCGCGACGCAAATTTATATTTTTCTACTAAATAAATATTTTTATAGATTTATATTTTTGACATTAAAATGATTTTCTGATTGAACTTAATTATAAAACGTTATTAGGACATTGAATATGTACTTACTTTCTATATTTGCAATATTATTTCCCGTTGAATTGATTATAAAAAAAATGATAAAACGAATAAAATTATCTATATTAACTGATAAGATAACTATTACATACAGTTCTTATCAATAAAATATTCCTATACCATGCATTCATTTGGATCGGTCAAAAAATTCCATAAGACGCCCCGTTATATTCCGCCAATCATATATCTAATTCCTACTCTGACAACTAAAATGATCTGTAGTACTATTGGCTCCATTCTCTAATTCCTTTGTTTCTTCCCTCCTAAATTCTACTGAAAATACATTAATAAGAACTTGTATAAACAAACTACTCTGTTGTAAGCGGGTTGTGTCTTTGAGCTTATTAAAAATGATTAACGCGCCCTGAATTAATATACATTAATAACAGCTCCCATTAAATCACACGAAAATTACATATAGTAACTTTAAAGGCTCTCACAACCTTACGATCGATCCAACCGGTGTGAACAACCTGAAAGACATAAAGATAAACCATAAAAAATAATGAGTACCCATACACAGTCGGACAAATACTAGACCTAAATTAATCCTAGATACGTCCCATTCACCTAATTTTGTTAAACTAGTTGTTAAAACATCAGGATGAAATCGCTCACGGTATATTAAATCAACAGTTCAAAGACATAATGAGTCAACTTGCTTTTTCTCCAAATAATAAACATACGCGAAGCTGGGTTAGATTATGTAGCAATAAAGTTGTGTTACAGAATAATTACTGTATATAATAATGTTAAATTTTCAGTAAAGTATTTATTAAAATTGCTGTAATAAATTTAATGTAACAGTTTATCACTACTAGTTCATTACGGTTGTAGTAAGTATGTACAACAAAGCCGTTACAATGAATTTATGTATAGCTGAATATATATATGAAATGTAATTTATTTAAGTTTATTTTCGTCTTGATTGGATGGAATTAAATATAATAAGACATATTTTACTTAAAATATTATCTTTATTAATCACTTGGATTAATCAATCAACTACATGAACTTATAAATTAAATTCACTACGTTTCACTTAGAATTTTCTAAGCTTTCTCAAGTGAAAATAAACATACACATCATACAAAATTCTCTTGCAAAATAAGAAATGAACTTGTCTTCCCATCCTAGATAACAATATTTTATCTCCACCCTTGTAATAGATCCCCCCTACTCACACATGACTCATTTTATCTTAAGATAATTATATGTATCTATTTGTATAAACTGATTACTGTTTCCTGTGTACTGAAACCTTTACAATGTACAAGTTAACAATGGTATAAACTTTTTGGATTTAACAATAACTCATCCCGAAAAGAAAATACCAACAAAATATTATATAAAACCATCATCATGCAGATTCCTAAATTTCCTATCAACACAAACAATATCACATAAAAAATCAGTAGTCAAGAATCTTGCAGAGTAATAAAGTTTACAAACCCCGAAGATACATCAGAGTATATAAAAAAAGCAAAAGATCTATTAATAAATTATCCGGAAAATATCGTACATAAAATATTTAAAAATACAATTTATAAACACTATAATAGTATATCAGCCAACCATCCTAACAAAAATAATAAAAGTTATAATTATGTTGTGTTACCATATGTTACAAATCTGTCAGAAAAGATTAAAAAATTGCTAAAAAAGGATTTGTCAATAGCCCATCAAAATTACAACAATCTAAATAGTATGTTTTCCAAATTAAAATAGCTGATAGAAAAAAATCAAGCCAACGTAGTATATAGCATTCCGTGTAAAGATTGTCACGCGGTGTTCATTGGACAAACATCTCAAAACCTTAAAAAAAGAATAGGTGCCCATAAATATAGTAAAAAGAAAGTAACAGCGCTCACAAAACCCAAATATTTGAAAACTTTAATCGTATTCTATAAATCTGAGATTGATGCTTTTACTCGGGTAACGTGTAATTTTTTTAAAAAATAGTATACGACTATATAATAATGAGAACAACAGAAAATAGCTTCAGCTTAGTTTCTATTGATATTGGTGAAGGGTTAAAAAAATTGTTTTACCGTCTAATAAAACTGCCCACTTTTTCCCATTTAAGTTAACAAATAAAATAATTTTGAAATGAATATCCTCTTTAATTTAACATAAGCTTTATCAAATTTACAATAATTAAGGTTATTCTACTGTTCAATATTTTTTCATTTCCTTATTTATTGTTTATAGATTAAACATAAATTATATAATTCATTTCAAAATTTCATTTTTAGTTATTCTAACGCTATATAATTACGTGAAATAACGTATTAAGTAATGTACTAAATTTTACTTAATTAAATAACCAAACTTCACAGCAGAAATGAACTACATTATTCATATGATGAACTTTCATTACTCTTCTACATCAGTACGCAATTTTAATCTTTCATATGGAATTTAATATTTCGAATACCAAACCATTATGTTAAGTGTCTAGATAACTCTTCTATTAAACTTCACTTCATTTCCATCAAGTTTAGTTTTTGTATTATTAAAACTTAACGTTTACTACAATTAAGTTGACGTTTTGTAAGTTTATACCCTGTAAAATAACTTTTATTTAAAATTTCAATAATTCGTAATTTATCTGCTGTTAATAAACAGTTTTATTAAAAAGCAAACACGCACGCGCGCGAGTATATATATATATATATATATATATATATATATATATATATATATATTTGTTATTATTTTAAGCAGCTATCACCGCTTCATCAGAATATATAATAATATAAAAAAAATTTTTTCCCACGGTTTTACAAAATTTTTGCTTGCTCACAATATTATAAATGTATATGTAGAAATTTATATTAAAAGCATAGACCTTCTCAAAAAAAACTTAATACAGTGAAGTAGATTTATCATCTCTATTATTGATAGAAAATTAATTCGTTCTCACAAACCAGATACCTCTGTGAATAAGTTAAATGTACATAGAAAGAAAAAAGTAATAAGTAAGTGGAAAAATTTTAATATATAATTATATTCTCCTGCTGGAAGAATACAACATGATGAACTACTAATTAAAATAAAATGTGTAGAAATTTTATTATGTAAATGTTAAAATGTTATAAAATATTTAGAAATACATGTCTGTTCTTTCATTATAACTAATTATTTTCTGTTAGAGTATAGAATTGCTAATTGCTAAACAGCAATTATGTAGAGATTGTAAACTATTGGTGGTTTATTTGAAAGTACGTAATTGAAATTTGAGATGGCTAATTAAATTAATATATAACTTTCCTAGATTAATAATTAGATTTCAGTTGTTCATTAGGTATTTTTTTGTTTTTTTACTGTATTTTAATGTTTTAAGGATAACAGATATAATTTTTAAGTTAACTTATGCTTAAATTAAAACATTGTTTAACAACTGTAAAAATTGAATTTAAAGTAAAAAAGTTTAGTATATGTACGTTTTTATTAAATATGAATAAAAATCATTCCCAATTACGATTATGGTCGAGATAGTTTTTACCAAAATTTAATTTTTTGGTCAATTAGAACTTTTTTTTATGTTTCTGATTGTTAAAAGCAAACGGGAAAGTTAAATTTTATATTAAATTAAATTCTCCATAAGGTCATATCAATTGTTTGGTTCTAAAAAAAAAGAAAACTGTTTTATTTTAGTCTTATACTGTTTTCTGGATTAAAGTAATGTGTAGTCTTAAAACTACTAAAAAATATAGAATTTTTGAATTTGTCTTGAATTCTTTTTTAATGTAATGTGGAAGTTTATTTATAATCAATCGGTTTCTTTTATATTAACCTTGAATAAATTGGATCACACTCGCAATCACATGATACGCAACGAATTTCCTCAAAAATTACACCCTATAATTACAAAGAACTTTTGAGGTAAGCAGCACATACACTAAGTAATTATTAGCATTTAACACTTAACAGTAGTTTAAGAATGAAAAATAAAAAAAAAAATCATAAACGTCAAGAAAAACGATGAAACAATGAGAAGAATACACAATAAATTGAAAATAAAAATCGAAGAGATAATCCACAGCATATACAGCTGAAGTTATACTTAAGGTACTACAGAGTCACTAAGATCCAAAAAGTGCAGCCGTCTTCACCGTCTAACGTCATCCCTGTTGTCTAGGAGGTTCACAACTAAATGATTCACGTGACTGGTAAGCCGCAGTTCGTACTTTGAACTGAAACGTTATTTCCTTTCGGTTGTATCGTAAAAATAAATATTCGTGTATTTCACTGTGTTTTGTAAACCAAGGTTTTTTTTTTGTAAACAAAGGTGTCTCTGTTATACATCTCGCTAGTTTATTTTGAAACCGCTTAAAACTTTGACATTTGACTTGCTCGCAGTACCGCAAAGTTAGAACCCCATACGTCCAGATCGGTTTTAGAATTGTTGATTATACCAACAGCTTACTAGGTAAAAATAATTGAAAACGACGACCCAACAGTCAGAACATTTTCTTGAACTATATGTTAATTTATAAACTTTTATCTTATATGAACTTTTCACGTTAGTCAAGGTACCTTGGTACCTCACACTCTCAGTATGAGGAATTACGACGCCATCAAGGTGGACCCATGGGCAGTTATCTCTCCTCTGAGATTGTGCTTGGTTAACGCGTATTCTCCACGTATTCAACACCTGTTGATCAGATCCAATTCAAATTGTAGGCAATTCTATGCTGTAATTGGACTAGTATTAACAGCGAGAATAGCTATACTATCTGCAATGGAATCGACATTAAACTCGTCCGTAGTCGAAAGATCTGCAGTGATGATCGAGTAAAATACGGGACCCAATACAGATCTTTGATTTCGAAGAACTTGGAAAACTCCTGGTTATAGTTCACATGAGAAAAATGTGGCTTCAAAGTAGCCATGTACGTTACAGTAATAAGGTTGAGGAAAAAATTCAATTTTTGCAAAAGACCAGGGTGCCAGATCTTGTCGAAGGCCTGTTAAATATCTAAGAAGTCTGACGAAAAGTATTTTTTTCTTCAAGGCTTCTGCTGATCACGTTTACCAGCCTGTGTATTTGCACATGTCTAATTAATTTATGAGCAAAAGATGAAATAGGATTAAAAGATATCAAACAACTTTTCTAAAATTTTGTACAGTTTTGCCAAATTCCTCATTGAAGATTTACAGAAAAGCGGGATAGATTTTTGAAAAAAAAAAAAAAAAATAATGTATTCTCATTTCAAAAATGGCAATATCTGAAAGAAAATTTTTTGTGTATACACAAAGTTTTCACGGAATTTAAACAGAATACAAAACTTAATTTATGCATTCCATAATAGAAGAAGTGGATACATAATGTAAATTACATAAATACCGATATTTCATTTTAGTTTAATGTAGTTGAATGATTCGGTATTATATTGAGAATTTTATCATATCTGCACACATTGTTTTAGATTTTCACTGAAGTTTACTCACATATTCAGGGATAGTGACAGTATTATTATGACAGAATTGGGCCATAGTATAAATCCAGTTGGATATTCTATAAAGGTGTCAAAACCAACTGTTATAACGTTATCAAAAAATATATTCAGCAACAGAATAAGGATGAATGAATAAAATAGAGAAAAAATAAATTAACAAAGAAGGAATATTTGCTTATTTTTCTTTAAAAAGGATCGATTATTATGATCATTACGGGTTATAAAACGTCCAGAAAATTTACTGTAATTTCACTAAGTTTTAATAATAGCACTCTACAATATCAGAGCTACAGTAAGAGTAAATTATAATCTCTCTACAGAGAGGATATTAGAGTATGTAATATGAATTATACTATATATACTTATCTTGTACTTTATGTATATGAACGTTCGTCAGAAACCCGTCATCCTGTTCTTTTTGTAACGATTTACTTGTAGTTCATTACTCGAAACCGATTTTAAATAAAAAAAATCGCCAGGCAAAAAAAATAAAAAGACAAATTATTGATATACTGCAAATCAAATTTTTCATAATTCTCTCCTGGTACCGAAATATGATAAAATGTTAAATATATATATAGTAATTCTAGCTGAGAGTAAAAAAGATTTAGAAGTAACAATGAACGACATGGATGAAGTCCTACGCAAGAACTACCGCATGAAAATAAAAAAGAACAAAACGAAAGTAATGAAATGTTATAGAAATAATGAAGATGAACAACTGAATGTAAAAAATAGGAAGAGAAAAAGATTATGGAGGTAGAAGAATTTTGTTATTTGGGAAGTAGAATTAGTAAAGATGGACGAAGAAGGAGCGATATACAATGCTGAATAGCAGAGGCGAAACGAGCTTTCAGTCAGAAATATAATTTGTTATATACGTCAGGGAAACATTTTCGAAAGTATATGTTTGGAGCGTAGCTTTATATGACGATCGGAGTTAGAAGCTTTTGAAATGCGGTGCTATAAGAGAATTTTAAAAATCAGATGGGTGGATAAAGTAACAAAGAGGAGTTGCCGCAAATCGATGAAGAAAGAAGCATTTGGAAAAATATAGTTAAAAGAAGAGACAGACTTACAGGCCATATATTAAAGCATCCTGGAGTAGTCGCTTTATTATTGGAGGGACAGGTAGAAGGGAAAAATTGTGCATGCAAGCAACGTTTGGAGTATGTAAAACAAATTGTTACGGATGTAGGATGTATACAGAAATGAAACGATTAGCACTAGATAGGAAATCTTGGACAACTGCATCAAACCAGTCAAACGACTGAACACAAATATATATATATATGATAAATTAGTTGATACAATCATAGAATATTAAATTTAATTATAAATCATTTAATTTCAATTCTTAAACTTCTACCTTCTTAACTCTTCCTACCTTTGGATTATTTCTTATTTTTGTAAATGAAAAATGACGAAATGATTGGGGAACAGTGATACTGAATGTTGTATCTTTTATTAGTTTTTATTAAGGATTCGTTTATCAATTTTATCATTATTCTAATACTAATAATGAAAATGTTTCAAAGATTACAGAAACATTTTGCTATTAAATCTGTTTAATAGCAAAATGTTTCTTTATCTTTAAAACCATTCGAGTGATAAATTTTGAAAACAGAAGAAAAAACAGATCCTACGACTAAAATAAACTGTTATAAAACTAATAATCTGTAAAACTTTCTCGGAAAAATAGAAAAAAAAAATTAAAGTTATAAAATCACACAATTATTGCTAATAATCTAATATAATAAAGGAATTGGGTAAACTTTAGAATTACAGACAGACCCGTCACTGATCGTGATTGTTCAGTTACAAACGGGCGCAACAGTTTACTACCTGTAGGATAACCGCTGCAAAGGAAACTGTCTTGAATATCATTATTTAACTTTGCAGAAGTATACAATGGCAAATTAGCCACTGTAAAAATTGATTCAAATTCTATAAAAAAATAACCTCGTTGTAAATAAAAATATCTATTGTGGCAAGCTGTAAATGGGTGAATTAGAAAACAATTACGGAAAAATTGATTTTTTAAATTGATAACGAAGTTTATAATTCAAACAAATTGTTGGGCAATATAAAAAAAAAATCTATATTCATTCAGATTGTAAATTAAACATCGCAGCAAGTTTTTCTTACATATTTAAATTAATATATTAAAATATAATATTATATATCTTGTAAATATTATTTCATTTTATAAAATAAACTGTTTTATTTAGACAGTAAGTGAAATTTTAACAGAAATATTAACAGGATTTTCTGTCTATTTTTATCTCTTTTGCTACAATAAAAACTGATTTTTGAAAATTTTTATTTACCTTTTATTGGCTGTATTTACACTAATTGTTTCAAAATTAAATTCTCTACAAGTTTTGTTACTAAATCTTTTGCATTTATTAGTCATTTAACAAAGCTATTGTACTACAAACTCGAAAAATCTTGTTTTTCGACATTGAATTTTGTGTTTTACGTAGGATATCTTAAAAATTATTGGAGTTACAGTTCTGAAACCTATTTTATCCTATTTTCCAGCTCACGTTACATAAAGAACCACAAAGTTTGTTCTTAAATTTAAGTACAAAAAATTACAGTAGGGTTTCTTTCAATTAATAGAGCTAAAATTCGGGTAATTTTATTTTGCTAGCCGTATCTCGAAAATAAAACGTTTCCAGACCTATGTTTACTTAAATCTGTTTCATTGTTTTTACCAGTAAAACATTTCGTGAGTGTTTTTTCAGTTTCTTGGTGGGACACTCTATATACGATACAAAATTTCCATGGTTATTACTATAACAATTAAAACTAAAATAGTAATATTTTCTGGTGTTTACATTGATTGATTATATTTAAATCTATTATTCTTTGAGAATTAAACGTTTTTTATTATAATCTATTTATTGATAACAAGTGAAGGGACCGTACGAAAAGGCCATAACATATATATATATATATATTTTTTTCGTTATAGTCTCTTTGGACCGCGTTGAACTTTTTGCACAACAGATGTCTTCCATCTGTTTTCCCAGTACAATTTCATTTCGTCTCGTTTAATTTGTTTTTGTTCATCAGTCCACTGCCTCCCAGTTCTCTTGTCTTATCTGTAAGTTTCCGGAAAATGTGTTTATTAATTTTATCTCTAAACTCAGTTCTGAACGAAGGCGATGAGTGAGTTACACTCATCGCCTGTTCATCGCTCAGTTGTAGTTCGCTGAGATCCTTCTTAACTTCGACGATCCAATCCGTAGTCGCTTTCATATTTGTTAAAAAACTAAAGATGCGCTTCGTTAACCTATCATCAGTAATCCTGAGTATATGACCGTAGAACTTCACCCTTCGTTTTCTCATCGTTGACGTCAGCGGTTCGTTGTTCCCTTTATAAAGTTCTTCGTTACTACTTAGTCTGTAAGATCCTTCTTCTAGTTTGCTTGGTCCCAATATTTTCCTCAAGATTCTTCTTTCACGTATTTCCATTTCCTTCAGTTCATTCTTTCTCCTGATGCGTAGAGTGCCTCTGGTTTGAGCACGGTAGTGTAGTGTCTTATTTTTGATCCGTGTGATATACTTCTTTTTGTTGTAGATATTCTTTGTTATCCCGTATGCTCTTTCTAATTTCCTGGTCCTTTCCGTGTTACCTGCCTCATCGAGTCCATTAGCTTGAATAATTTCTTCAGGATATTTGAAACGATCGACTCTCCTGATATTCCTTTCTTTTGTTTTTATTTATTTCTCCTTGTGATGTCGGTATTTCATGTATTTCGTCTTCTCGTAAGATATCTGTAGTCCTGTCCTTATGGCTATTTCCTCTAGTAACTCTATCGATTCTCTAGCCTCTTCAACATTTTTTGTAATTATTGCTATATCATCTGCAAATGCCAAACAATCAACTTTTATTTTGTTTTTACCAGCTCCTAGTCGTATTTCTATTAATCCGTTTTCCTCTTTCTTCTTCCGCCGTTCCCTTATTATTTTCTCGAGGATTAGATTAAACAATATTGGCGACAGCCCATCTCTCCCTGCCTCAATCCCGTTTTAACTTCAAAGGGCTCTAATATTTCTCCCATAAATTTTATTTTGGACTGCGTATTTGTCAACGTTTGTGCTATTAATGCTTGCGTCTTCCTGTCTACTCCGAATTCCTTGAGCGTTTCCATCATTGACTGTCTGTATATCGAATCGTATGCCTTCTTGAAATCTGCAAATGTTACTACGGTGTTAATACCTCTCAATGCTCTTAGTTTTAATATATTTTTTAAATGGAAGATTTTTTTCCTGAAATGGAAGATCTTCCTCTTCTGAACCCTCTTTGATATTCTCCTATTTCATTGTCGACTTGTTCCTCGAGTCGAGAAAGTAATGCCTTCGAAAATATATATATAAAAAAAATTAAATTATCCATTTTTGTCGCAATACTAAAAATCAAATCATAATTTTTGTAAAAATTATTTTAAAAAATACGATAATTATCATAACCAAACAAGATTAGTTAGTATGACTTATTCGAACGATCAATGCTGTCGATTTCTACCAATATCTCGCTTTCTTATTAACCTATAAAATAAGTGGAAGCTTATATATTCAGTAATATCTTCATTTTTGAATCGAAGAGAAATATCTTTAATAGCCTGAAGGAATCGTAGCTTATATTCTACTTTATTCGCGTTTTGTCAATATCCATGCTTCATAACCACATAGAAATAAGAATGGTGCCACATTTTTACAAAATTTAAATAAATTTCTCTATGAATCTCATTCCCTAACGATGAATGTTTGTCCCGAATGTATATTATGAATATAAAATAATTAAATAAATAGCGTTTCGAAATTTGTTGACCATGCTATAAGATTAATGAAGATAAATTTTTAAATTTCTGATAATTGTACAGAATTTGTTATCCATTTGAGTGGTTTTCATATTTAACAATATACATTATTTTAATGCTGAATAACCTACTTCGGCTGGTATTGTGTAACATTCGCATGTTTTGTCTGAAATTAAAAGTATTAAAATAATAACGTCATTTCCATTTAAATATATTCCTCCGGCTGTTATTTACATCTGTTTAAAAATATTTCTAAATAATTAATGTGGATTGAATTTTACTGATGTAATTTAGTTAGAAAATTAATAGGTACAGTTATTAATTACCAAACACAAATTTGAGAAAAACTTTCAAGGCTGACGATATCAAATCTTTACGAAAAAATAAAATTTTATCATCATCTATATAAATAAATACCTTCGTTTTGTGTGTGCCTAATAAATCAAAAACTACTAAACCGATTTCGCTGAAAATGCCATAATTTATTATTATTAGTCCCGATTACATGTTATTAGTTCCATAATAACTAATCACATAACTTTCTGAGGAACCCACCGGGTTGGTCTAGTGGTGAACTCGACATGACAAATCAGCTGATTTGCCAAGTCGAGTGTTCTAAGGTTTGATAAATCCTTTTAATGGTAGGTAAAAAAAAAGTTAATAAAAAGAGATCGGTTTGTCTGATTCAAACCGATGGCCTTCCGCTAACATCCAAATAGTTCATTAATTAAAATTTTATCTCGAGATTTCGCCTAATTAAAGTCTATTTTAGACACGTTTGTTATCAATTAAAAAATAATATTTCCAAAATAATTTATTTTCAAAATCGCAACACCCCCCCCCCCAAAACAAGTGCTCTAAATAAACTAGGGAATGTTGGTATAGTAAAGTCATTAGTACCCCTCTCATCTCAAGGAGCGCTAGTGTCACAGATGAGCGGTAAAAATAAATAAATAATATTTAAAGTGTAAAAACGTATTTAAAGTGGCTACTAGTACCACCACATCCACGCAAATTAAATGTTTAAATAACTAAAGCGCGTGCGCTTTAGTTATTATAATTGAATTTAATAAACGAAAAAATATTATACTTAAATAAAATGATAAAATTCTAAATAAAGTTGCGTGTTTAAGCCGTGCATCAGACAAAAGCCGCTTGTCGGGAAAGTCCTACAACTGTGTTATCAGCTTTTTTTTAGATATTATTCAGTTGAGAAACACATTACTGTATAATTCCTCTCCAATGTAGTAAATGATGACACATGGTGCCACCTCGTATTCGAAATAGAAATCGTACTTATTTCATTCAGTAGTAGCCATGAACAATCAAAGAGAACAGTTGTGTATCGAGTGGTCCGTAGAATCGAAATTGGATAAATGCAAGTTCAGAATGCAATGTAACAGATCATCACCTCACGGCCTTATATTCTCCCATAGTATGAAAACTTTAATAACATCGAAAGTGTTGAACACAGTGGCGGCCAATGGGATTTGACGGAATTGTCGAACGCATACAAGAGGCGATTATTCGCAATCCGCAAAAGAAACTTAATAAGCCAAATATGAACTAAATACTCCTTGTTTTTATAATTTGTCCTTACAAACTTCAATTACTACAGGAAATTACATAAGAATATATAACTGCCAGTAAGAATTTTGTTATTATTATGCTTGATCGTTTGGAAAATGATAATTATATATCTTAAAAACATATTTTTTTCCAATAAGGCTAATTTTTATTTATTAAGAAACATAAACAAAAAAAACCGTAAGAATCTAGAGCTCAAAAACCCCGTATTTCAATGCTGAGTGTATGGAAACTACCCGAAATTTACATGTGTTGATTGATAAGTAACAGATAACCCCATTTTTCTTTCATCGAAAAATTGGGACTGGTAAAAGCTTTTCTGTTCTCAGCTACAATACTTATAATCTAATACCATTTTTCAGCAAGATTGTGCCCTGTCAAATCAGAATATATCCATTCGTGAATTACTGAAAAACAAATTTCTTAATCGATGGATTAGTTGTTCCTGACACAACCACAGGTGGTGGTCAGGTCACTTAGGTCATCGACCTTTACGATTTCTTTGTATTGGGGTTTTATCAAGGATAATGTACGAAACTCGATACGGAAGATTTGAAAGCGAGAATCATACGGAATTTACTGACATTGATGCCGATGTGTTGCACCGTACTTTCTTTTTTTTGCCCTACATCCCCGAGCCGGACATCCAATTAAGTATACTCGACTCGGGGATGTGTCCTTTCCGGATCTTTTAATTGCCTGCCTCTAATCCCCAACGTAAGAACCAGTCCCGGCTATGCCGTTCCCAGCCCCCCCCCCCCGGAGACCGGGTCTCGGTCTTTCCTTTTGCCAGCTTCAAACCGACTGCGCAGGAGCCAAAGACGCCAAAGCGTATCCGGGAACCCACACCGCCGGCCGGGTCTCCGTCTTTTCATTCATTCGCACCTAACGGACCCCAGGAGTCCCCGCTCCATCACGGGAACCCACACACCAGAGCATGTGAGCCCTCAGGAACGGGGCTGGCTGCCCAGCCCTACTATAAACTACACCCCTCAGTATCCCAGTCGTCTTGCCTCATCTTCTTTTATTCTGATAACTGTTCTTGCAAATATTGCAAAATTATTCCAGTTTCCGGACATAGCCAAGAGCCACTCCGAGAGCTGCTCTTGTCGGGTAGGCATCATTCCTGCATTTATACGTTGTTCCTCCCATCGTCTGCACTCAAAAATAGTGTGTTCAGCATCGTCAACCGCATAGCAGTAACAACAGTTCGGTGACTCTCTCCTGCCAAACCTATGCAGGCATTGTTCAAACGCATCATGTCCCGACATGCGTTGTGTGGTAATCTAATTCACCATGAGAGCGATCTAGCCAAGCATCCAGGTCCGGGATAATTCTTCTTGTCCATGCGGCCACTGCTGAACCCGCCCATGCCACCTTCCATTGTTCTCGTATAATAGAACTGGCCTCATCTTTGGCTACACCGGACGCCCTTAGTTTTCGTCCTTTAATCTGCAATTCTATCGGGGGCACCGAAGAAAGCACGCACAGTGCTTTTCGGTACCCCGAAACTACCCCCAGAAGTGACTTCCTATGACTGCTAGTCAGATTTCTTCTGTTGCGCTGGACATTAACCGCATCAGCCCATAACGGGGCGGCGTACAACAGAGACGACGTTATCACCCGGTGATAAGTCGCCTCTTCGACGCACGTGGAATTTCTTGTCCCGCAAAGAGACCTCGCATGGCACGGATTGTTGTTTCCACTCTGTCGCAGATCATGGTCACATGGCTGGAGTATTTGAGGTGTTTATCCAGTAACACCCCTAGATATTTAGCTCTTTCCACCTCGACAATTGCCTCTCCACTCAGGCGCAGATTTAATCTTCTGAGTATCCTCCTACCAGTGAAGAGAATACCCTTACATTTGGAAGGATAGACCTCCAAACTGTTGTTGACGAGCCATTCATTAACTATTTCTAAGGTAATATTCCCCTTGTCCTCCACTTCATCTAAGGTACTGGCCTCCACTAGTAGCGAGATGTCGTCTGCGTATCCTACGACATTCACCCCCGGCGGGAATTGAAGTCGAAAACTTTCATCATAGAAGATGTTCCAAAGTAGGGGTCCGAGTACAGACCCCTGCGGGACTCCACCGAAGATCTGATGACTTATCACACCATCCACCGTATTGATTTCAGTTCGTCTCTCGGATAGATAGTTGGCTACTTGCGTCACTATGTACTCGCTTTTATTTTTTCTTTGAAGTGCCCTCAATATAGCTGGCCACGGGGGGGAGTTTAGTGGGGGTCGGAAAATGTATGATCCCGAATCTGTCCTCAGAAAAATTCGTGGGGTCGAGGGGGGGGTCGAATATGTATCCGACCAAAAATGTCCCCAAAAAAATTGGGGGGGGGGGATGGAGGGGTCCATGGAAGGTATTGGTCTCGGATCGGATAGATCCGAGAGGATTTTGGAAAATATTGGTCAGGGAAGGAGTTATTAGGCAAGGGACATCCCCTTTATCAGAGTCCTTGGCAAGAGTTTAAATAACGTCTAGACCATTGATTCCCAAAGTGGTCCAGGTGGACCTCCAGGGGTCCAGGGAGACTCGACGGGGGTCTACGTTGGCGTGACAAAAAAATGGTTACATATTTGAGTAAGTCCAACACAAAAAATATACAATTTTTCTTTTGCTTTTTACCACTCTGAATGGGAAGTTTTCTAAATAAAACAAGTGAGAATTGATTGCTTTCTTGTGCTGTGAGTAGATGTCAAAAATGTAGAGTTGGATGGAAGAATTTTTTTTGATTGGCCAACTTTACTTTTTTGACATCCACTCCCAGCACAGTCAATCAAAAATTAACCAATCAATTCTCACTTTTTTTCGGAAGCTGTTAGTTCGTGGAACTCAGCCGTAACGCAAATCTTCATAGTTAGATCTAATCTTCACATTTTCCGACGACTGGAAATATGGTAGAAATGTAGCTGCAGGGGGTCCACCGGAACCAGCAAAATTTTGAAATTGGTCTATGAGGAAAATAAGTTTGGGAACCTCTGATCTAGACGATATACAATACAAACGTAATCTTAGTGTATCTCATACCAAGATTTATAAAAAAAAAAGTTATAGTGTGATCTATATTAGTAAAGAAGAATCATAATTGTAGGTAATATATCAGACTGTGTATTCAATAACACTTTTCAAATTTTTTAATAGACTTCTTATAGAATATACCATATTACAACTTGATAAAAAAAAAAACATTTTATGAGTTAATTAAGCTTCTAAGATTTTAACGTTATTAAAAATTGGTGGATAACTATATAATGTAGTGCTAGGAAAAATGGAAATTTCATGATATATAAAAAATAAAACAAATATTAATGGCGTAGTCTAAGGTTCATATTAGTAAATTATGTAATGTTCCAATACGAATAACTTGGTAAATTACTGCTATTGGCACACTAAACCGACTGAAATCTGCTAATGGTTATGTAACTGACGTTACTGTAAACTAATTAAGCATTAAAAATTCACTAAATAATATGTTTTATTAAATTATAAATTAATTTAGAACAATTTTATTTAGCGTGGCCCGTTGGTATATATAATTTAAAAATATATAAATTATAATTACGCTTACCAACCAATGTAATTAGGTATAATGTTTTAGCGGTTTTGAAACGTTATTTTTCCATCTTCAGGAACATCTGATAAACTTGTATATAAATATTACTTGACATATTAATTTGATGCATATTAAAACAAAAATAAAATAAATTTCCATAAGTATAAAAATCGATCGTCAAATTACAATGTGTGTTGGTATCATTGATAGCATTGAGGCGCTTTTATCGAGTAGACGTACAAATATATGACTTATTTCATAAGTTGACAATCGATTGTTATATTCATGAAAATTTATTTTATTTTAATTTTAATATACATCAAATTAATATGTGAAGTAATACTTATATACATGTTTATCAGATGTTCCTGAAGAGGGAAAAATAACTTGCGAAAGCGGTAGAACATAATAATTAATTACAGTTATATATTTTTATATACATTTTTTCGTAATGAAATTTATTAATAAAACAAACTATGAAATGTAAAGAAATTCTTTACTTAAAACTACAGAGAAATAACTGTTTTATTTAGACAACTGATAAGTCAAAACATAAATCAAAATTTTCCTTGAATTTATTTTATCTAAAGAAATATTTACTATATTAGACAGCAATTAGTTTTTTAAATATTTTTAAGGCAAGAGAAAGGCATGAAAATTTTATTTTTTTGTAACTGACATTACAACAAAACAAGAGAGTGATATACACTTTGGTAAACATACAGTTGACTCTTAATTGAACGGAAATTTCTCGGAAGACGATTGTATAGCCAAAAATAAGAAAAAATGTTCATATAAAAATACGTCAGAAAATGGTTCGTTAGCGAGTATCGGCTCGCGAAACATTTAGCTCTTCTTTCTGCTCCCTCTGTGAAATTAAACCGTACTAAAATTCTTGGGGTTCAAATCGAGGGATAAATTTCATGCTTCCTTATGGATTTTATCTAAGAAATTGAATAAAAGTGGTCCCAGATCTCTATTTTACTTAGGTTTTAAGAAAAATCGGGCAAGACACTAAAATGTTTTATCAAAAAATACACTTTTTCAGAGGTTTAGAATAAAATAACTTGGCTAATTTACCAATAAACAAATAAAAAATTGTTTAACTTCGTCGTCATCTTAATTATGAGAAAATTGATGTAAATAACGTGTATTAAAATTAAACATAAATTTTAGAAGTTCAAGCTTAATTACAAACAAAATAAACAAACTGGATGGATAATTGATACGATTTAAAATAGAACAATTTACATACAAATCCTAAAAACTATAAAAATAAATTTTAAAAAAATCCTTAAAAAACATGTTAAAATTTTTTATTTTTTCAAACGTTGGTAATAACAGCTGATCAAATAAGTTTAGTATGTAGCATTTGAATATTGATTTAAGCTGTGTTTGTGGTGTTATTTCTCGGACAGTCATTCAAAATGGTTGATATCAAAATTTTTTTTCATTTGGAGAGTTGACAGATATGTTGTTAATTTATGTTAAAGTAAATAAAAATGGATTGGCTACTGTGCGTAAATACCGGGAAAATTATCCACATCGAAGAGTACCGGCTCATAAAGCACTTGAAGCTTTGGAAAGACCAGTTTCAGAAACAGTTGTGCTTAACCACGACATTTGATGCTGGTCGTGAACGTTTTGAGAGAAATGTTAACACTGAAGAAGCAATATTGGATGCGGTACAATTATCTCTTCCATCTCAAGCACCAAAAGGTTGTCACATCACTTTCATGTTTCGTAATAAAATGTGAGGCGAATTTAAGGGAGCAAAATTATATCTATTCAATGCAACAGTTGTACACGAGTTATTACCACCTGATTTTGATTAACGGATGAAATTCTGATGATTCTGAATTAAAAATTTGAACATCATCCGGTTTTTTTAAAGTAATATTCTAATTACTGACGGAATCCTGTTTTACAAGAAATAGCATTGTAAATTATCGAAACATACTCACTTGTGGAGAAGAAAATCTCCATGAGACAGCTACAAGCCTTTTCCAACGCAATTTTTCGTTTTGGTGATTATTTCATAGACCCTTTTTTCTTATTGCTAAGGCTCCTGGTGAACAGTAGATGGATATTTTTTGAACAAATCTCATCTGAAAATATTCCATTTGCAGATATAGTGCAGAGGTAGTTTATCAATGACGGCGCACCAACTCACCAATGTCATGATGTGATGAATATTTTGTTATGTTTAAAATCGTATCACTTTTCCAATTCATTTTGTTTTGTTTCTATTAAGTCGACTTTCTTAAATTTGACTTTAATTTTAATAAACATTATTTATATCAATTTTTTTCATAATTAAGATCACTACAAAATTAATTAAAAAATTTTATGTGTTTATTGGTAAATTAAAAAAGTTATTTCATTTCAAACCTAAAAAAGCCTTTTTTCCGACAAAACCTTTTTCTGTTTTACATCGTTTTCTAGAACCACTTTTATTCAATTTTCCAGATCAAAACCCATAAGGAAACACCAAATTTATCCTTCGATTTGAACCCCAAGAAATTTAGTACGGTTTAATTTCACAAAGGGAGCAGAAAGAAGAGCTAAATGCTTCGTGAGCCGATACTCGCTAATGAACAGTTTTCTACCTATGTTTATATAAACCTTTTTTCTTTTTTTTTGCTATAAAATTATCTTCTCAGAGATTGCCTTGGAATTTGAAATTAACCCGTAAAATAAAATATAAAAAATTTTGAATAAAAAAAATAAAAAATTTTGTTCAGCGATAAAATACTGAAAATTGTCAAACGATAATTCTTTTTAACAACCATATATTTTTTCAATATTGGTGTTAAAAAGTACAGGGTTATTTGGAGACTTGAAATTTTAATCATAATAATTTGTTTTATAGTGAATATCAGTATTTAAATTAATTTAGTTTCCACATTAAATAATTCACCTACAATCGATCAAACAATCATCACATTAATATTATCTTGGATTCAGTGTAATTAAATTAATTAATCAATAAAGGCTTATTACAGAAGTTGAGGTTTAAAAGGTTTTTTAATTTCAATTTTGTACAGTTTTTTTCATCTTTTTCCTCTCCCCGCACACATGCACATAGGTAATATTTTGGTTTTATTATGTTATTGTATCTATAAGAACCGTAATACAATTACAACTGTTGTATACTAAACATAAACTGGTGGTTATTGGTGACCACTTAATCGGGCAGTGATGGAGCTGTTACTTATCTTACAAAAAAATAATGAGGTAATGTTGTCAATCGACAAACCTTAAATGCACGTCTTTAATACCCAGTCCTACTACACGTTACACAATAAAGTATAAAAATAGTTAATTAAAATTAATTAATTATTTTGTATGATAAAATATTAATAAAATTATTATTTTTTTAAATTGATGTTTGCGAGTGTCACGCAGAGTAGCGGTTTTTCTACGTGCAGATATGAAAGATAAGTAATTAAAAATAGTCGCTCATTTCACCCCGCTCTTAACCTCATTTTCCCTATTCTATACGACACGACACGCCAACATGTATATGACGCAGTAACTATCTCTATCATTGTCTATCTTTTGGGAAAATATATGTATATATGTATTACGTAAGTTGTGTAAAATACAATGTTGTTTGCTTGTTTGTTTTCTAAGGTAGTGGAAGTGGACAATGGTGGATGGAAAGGAACTGGGTGAAGAAACAGAAGGGTGATGAAAGGACTAAGAAATAGAACTAGGAATGAGGTAGATGTAAAAAAAAAAAAAACGAGAGAAGGCACTTGGGACTACGACATTGTGTTTCGTTGTGGCGATATTAGTCCTTAGGGATACAAAAGACAAAAGGTCAACAACTTTTTAACTTAAATAAAACTTATACATTCGTTAAAATAAATAATTTTAATCAAATTTAAAATATATATATATAATAAATAAAAATACATAATTCTTAAATAGAAACCAAGAAATTAACTTTTAGTATCCAAAAAGTTAAATATATAGTATAAATATATGTAAGTGCAAGTGAAAAAGTATTATTATTACTGCCTGTTCAAATGAAATATGCTTATATTTTATATAATCCCCTCCTAATTCTCTGTATTTAGTCATTTTTAACAGATTTCTTAATCGATTTGAATGTTATTTCCTACCTTTCGTAGGATGTCATTCTAACATTCGTAGTTGATGCATTTCGGAGAACATCTATACTCACAACTACTTTCATCAATGAATCTTCCTGGAACGGAACGGAAGGGAACGCAAGGATTAAGGGAGATTAATGTATCTCCCTACTAATCGCAGAAGCTAGAAAAAAGTCCCTTGCCGTTGTATCATTATTTTATCGGGTGGGTATTTATTTAGTAGTGGTTACATTTATTTTGCGTTATTTATTGACGAAATTAATTAGTCGATTCTTTAAGCCGGTTGAGTATTCACCGGGGCTGACCTTGGGAGACAAACCGCATGTGTGCTTCGTTCCCGGCGAGATTTCCCCTTCGTTTATGTTCGTTGCTAAAGCCTTCCGGCGCAGTAGGAATACGCCTCTTGGGGCCCTAGTTATTGGAGATGTAATGCACTTCCTTCGCCGGAGGAAGAAGTCCCATGTGATGTCGTACTTATAGCTCTCAAGGTCAAAAGTTGAAAGCTAATTAAAACCCTTCGGGTGTAAAATGTTACAATTATCACCGGTTGCCAATGATATTAACCCGCCTGTATGCAAGTCAAAAAGATGAAATAGAATAGAAGTGAAATTGAAATTTTTCAAACGTTATATTTTGAGTTGAGTCTTTTCAGAGCCACGGTGATGGTTAACCGTCACAAAAATCGAATCGGAGATTGGAATAAAGACTAAGAAATTACCTTAGTACTTTTCGTCCTTCGGCGTTTCTCTCTTCTTTACGCTTGCCTTTCAGTGTTATAAATATATCCATACTTGCATAAAAGGCTAGAATTTACAATTTTTTTTTATATAAAAAGTACAAAAGTATTTTTTTTAAATTTAACTTTTTTGTCATAAAATAGGAATAATTCTTTGATCAAATTTCATTACCTCATTTCTAAATTTTTTTTTTTACCTACAATAGATTTGTAAATTTGTAAATTTTATAGAAATCAAGCTTCTAGCATTAGAACAATCTTATAGTTTATAGGTAACAAGAACTGGCTTACTTGATAGGCTTCAAAGTAGTTAAAAGTAATTTATATATTGATATTGGACGTACAAAAAGTTAAATAAATTTAATGATACACTTATGAATCTAAAAGGGAAAAAGAAATCATTTTATTAGATGGCAGTAATTAACGTAACTATCTTTTCAAAGTATACTTGTTATATTAGAATTTAAGAGTTTCTGAGAAAAAAAACTATATATTTTCTATTTTTAGCCTCGGAAAACATTCTTCATTAACATGAACTGCACAATTATTCAACAATATTTGGTTTTATTCAATAACGAATATTAAAATAAAAAACTATATAACTTTTCATAAAAATACTGATGAGACATTGTAGTAAGAGACGCAACAATAATTTCCTTCCACTGATTGATTCCTTAATACAAATAAATACTTTTTAAAAATGCGTTAATTATTGAGATTATGCATCAAAAATATTTTTATTCTGATCTGTGTTATAGATAATTTTAAACATATAATGAAAAATATGTTTAAAATATAAATAATATATGAGGATATTTTACATATTTAAAATATTCGAATTATTCACGAAGAATGTAACAAAACTTCAGGACATATTTTACTGGTGAAAGTAAAGAAGAAAATTCATATAACTATCGGTTCGGGAAAGCTTCAGTAGCTATCGGCTGTCCCAATTTTTGGGACTCAAATTAAGGAAAATATTTTGTAGTTTTATAGGAACTCTAACCTGAAAAATTTTAAAAAGTACCAGAATTGTATTTTTAGTAGTTTTTGAGAAATCTGGAGTAAAAGACAAAAAACTGGTTAGAAAAACATAATACTTTATTTTTACCGTAAAATAGGTATAATGGGCAAAAATCATAAAACCTTTAAAGAATACTTGTAGAGAATTTTATTTTAAGTAAGATGGTATGAAGAAAGTTATCAGAAACTAAATATAATCGTAAGAGTTTTGAATTTTATTAAAACTAAGATATATCAAAATGACAGTAAAATCTGGGGTTTAATTTTACCAAAAGCTCAGGAATCAGGTCGAAATATTTTGCCGGACAACACTTATTAACAAGCGAACCTACAGTTATATAAATTTTCTTCTTTATTTTCACCAGTTGAATAAGTTCTGAAAGGTTAATAAGGTTGAATAAGTTCATAAACCATTTTGTATTTATCGATTGGAATAATGATAAGTAATTTTTTTCAGATATACGTTGCAATTAATCAGTTCAAATTTTATATTTTATGACATTTAAATAAATTACAAAAATATCATTATACATTCATTAATAAATATGTTTATGTAATCTATATTTTAACAGTGAAACATGATTTTTACGGCGAATAACCAAAAAATTTATTATTGCCCGGAAAACACTAGTGAAATACTGACAAACTAACAGGTGTTTTTTTAGAGTGATAGAACTTTTGATAGAGATAGCTGTCATTTGTTTCGTTTTGTTGTCATTTCAGCTCAGTGAACATTGGCAAATGATTGTGGAAAAACAGACGCCGCAGCAACGTTTACATATTGTGAAAAAATATTTCCAAACTCAATGTTCTGTTCGCCAAACGTACAGAACTTAGTAATTTTTATGGTGCACATAATCGTCCATCAGAGCAAATTTTTCGTCAAACTACTGATCAGTTTCAAAAAAACATTTACTCTACTCAATAATGAATAACAAGTCAAACATCTCTGTACGTACACACTAAAATATCGGTGCTCTCAGTGTTAGTGTGGAAAAAGATCCGAATGTGTTTATTCGTCGTCGTCGTTCTCAACTACTTGGACTTTGTCTATCCACTACATGAAAAATTTTACGTAAAGATCTTCGTCTACACCCATACATGATACAATTGTTGCAAGAACTAAAGCCGCAAAACCATAATAAGCGTCATTTGTTTGGTGAACGGCGCCTAAATCAATTGGAAATTGATCCACTTTTTTATTGAAAAATTTTGTTTAATGACGAAGTTAATTTCTGGTTAAATGGTTGTGTTAACAAGCAAAATTACCGTATATGGAGTGAGATCAATCTTCAGGTACTTCACTAGTCTCCATTATCTCCTGAAAAATGGACTGTATAATGTGGATTACGTGCTGGAGGCATCGTCAGTCCTTATTTCTTTAAAAATGGGCCGGAGAGCATGTAACAATCATTGATTGTTACAATCAATGGTAATCGTTACAGATCAATGATCAGCGATTATTTGTTTTTAAATTTGTATGACATCGACCTGCAATAGTTTTGCTTTCAACAGGATAGCGCCACACCTCATATTGCTACCGAAGTAATCGATTTATTGAAACAACAATTTAGCCACAAAAATAGTTCATGAAATCGTCCATTGAATTGGCCTTCAAGATCATGTGACCATATATATACATGTTGAACGTATATAGATTAAATGACATATTTCGAACTACATACGTTCAAATGTATACAAACATACACAACAATGCGCGTGCGTATTACAAAGTTTGACTACCACCCCAGTGATTTTGAACTACGCAAAAATTAATGAGAAGTAACCTCGTCGTTGCTAGAAGCATGGTAATAAACTGTCACTTTTTTTTTTTTTTATTCTATAAACCAGTTTTTATCGATTAACCAATACAGTTATTCTTGAAAGGTTATTTCTCTCTTTCATGTTTATTTATCGATTCCAAGGGAAACATTAGCAATTTAGATTTTTTTGTGTTTTGTAAAATTCAAAATATATATATATATTGAATATGTTATTAATTATTGACGTATTGTTTAAATTTGATTACTATGGTAACGTTTATAAACAAACATGAAAAAGGAGAGAAGTATTTTAACTAAATATATATACACAATATTCTAAATTAAAGAGAACTGTTCGTTTGTTATCTACGTAATTTGTCCACTAGGTTACACTTCACAATATAAAGTGACTGTTACAGAAATTTAACGCATCACTAAACTGAATTATACTACAAAAGATATTGACAACTGTGGATAAATATTGAATTTACGCTGTTATTTTATTAGTAGTATTAATTATGTTATAATGTTTTTATATGTTTAACCACGAGCGATAATATAATTTTTAATTTTTTTTATTTCTTTCTATTATTAAAAAATCCCTTTCGGCACACCGGAAGTCGGAAGTAGATTTTACCGGTGTCAAGTAGGGAATAAATCGATTTCCACCTTTAAGTTAAGAAAAAGTTCAAATTTACTCAATACGACAATGGTTGCATGTGAAAAAAGTTTCATATGTTTAGCATATGACAAGTCCTATCTTATTACAGTTCCAGTAATATTTTGGTCGTCACTTGCCGTAAGGGTTGGTCATATCAAAAATTGTTTCAGACAAAATTTAACGAACACTTTTAACCGATTCGAGACAGTGCCTATTAAGAGAGGTATGATTTTTTTTGTCTTCTAAACCCCATTTTTTCCACTCCCTGGGCCAATGGTTGGTGATATCGAAAAACTTTACTTAGATAAGTTTTAGGCTCTTATCCAAAGAATAGTAAAACTTTAATCGAATTCAATATTTTACCTAATATGAAAGTTTTAGCGATATTTGTTTTCCGAAAAAGCCTCCCCGCCATTTCCACCTCCATTATATTTTATTTTTGAAAGTGATTGGCGCAAAATTACGACAGTTGTCGTGCCTAAAAGAAATATATATATATATATATATATATAAAGTTTAGAACTGACAGTGGTTTTGAGGTCTGGAGGATGTGAAACGCGAAGATATGTTGAAATTTTCCGGAAGTCGAATTATGTTACCCATTACAATAACTAGCTTTCTTATGAAATCTAGCTCAAACAAGACCAATTAATTAGCTATAATTATTCTTTTAAATAATAAGTTATAACTCACTGAAGAATTTTATAACTGATAAAAATAATTGGTTTGAAAAAAAAAATTCACTGTATAATCCAGTACGTGTCAAATTAAAGTAGTTCTATGAACGTCGAACAATGTTGCTATATTTGTAAAAGTATAAATAACAGAACAAAAATAAACAAACACACGTGCGCACGAGCTCATACAATACGTAACATTATGTTTTTAATTTAACTCTAACTGTACTGAATATTCATTTTTGTAGATATTTATTTTAAATACCTACATACAATTTTCAGACAATTATAGAAGAAAAACTTATTTTTAAATTTTAAGCACTTTACAAGACGACTATCTTTTAAAAATATTGTTCAAACAGATTTTGTTCTATGCGTGCAGTTTTTTCTACTAAAATTCACAAAAGCAATTATCAAAACTGGTCTTAATCGATAGATAAACGTGTAATGTACTACTTTATACAATAAGATACACTAAGGTTACAAATCATTATTTTTAATTGCCTTTTTAAAGAAAATACTATTTTTATTAATAATTATGCTTTCATAAATTTAATTGAATGTATGAATAATTGTTACACCTAAAACTAATTTTCAGTTTTTAACTGCTAATTGTCACGTGTAAAAATTGCAACCCGTCAGAAATTTTAAAAATAAAAAAGAACATGAAATTAAAGACAGAACAATGAATATAATTTTTAACGTTAACTACAATTAAATATATATATATATATATATATATATATATATATTATTCTATAAAGTGGAAGAGGGATTTTGTTTGTTCATGATAAAAAAAAAACTACTCGATCAATCGCAACCAAATTTTTTCCCATGTTTCTTGGCATAACTGAGAAGGGTTTTTAGATATATCTCATCTCGAAAAATCTCGAAAAAATATACATATGTATTAGTGGAGATTTAGCGGTTGAGGCACAAACTTTAATGAATTGAATTAATGAACAGCGAGTCTCTAACACTGTGAGCTGGGTTTGAACTGAATGATTCAGTCCAATGCATATTATTACAAAAAAAATAGAATTAAATTTATGTTAAATAAAAAAATACTAAATAACTATAAATAATTTCTGTTTACCTAGGCTAGAAAGGTGAGATATACGAGCACCATGTGGGAGGCTAGACCAGTCATCACCATCAGCTGGTAAAAAACGGAGTGTCCCTGGAGGTGCTCTTACAATATATAAGTGCGAACAATCGTCAAATTTTGAAAATTCAATCGGGGTATTTGTTAATAGGTTGAAGGTTAACTTTTGCATGCATCAGATACGCTCTCGATCTAACATATCATGGTGATTCGGGGAAAATATATAATTTTCTCAGTTTCTCAGTTTCTTACCGCATCACATGAGAACCGACCGACCGATTACTTTCAAATTTGCAGGATATATTCGTGTTATCCATGAAAGGTTTTAAGCCATCGATTGAGGCCCTAATGTTAGCTCCCTTGAAGGTTAGGATATAAAAAGTATTTATTATTTCTTCGTCCACAAAGAGAGTGAAGTTGTGAATTAAATTTCCAGGGCGCCAGTCCTCTGGAAAATTGGGAATGGCAAGGGAAGCGTACTCTGCGGCCATAGGGTAGGTCCCTTGACACTGGAAGGCCCCGAGGACCCTCTGAGTTGGCTCCAGGATTCTCTTGGGCTGACCCGAGTCACGAGGGTCCAGGTTCTGGCTAGACGGATAGGCTAGTGTATATATTATATACAATGCATATATCATATACAATAGAAATATATTAATACAATTATTATATACAAGTGATAATAATAAACAAGACATTTTCAAAAACTCTCTGATCATTACTTTTAAGGCAGACCACTTTATCTGTTATCTGATATTTCTTTTTATTTATTTATTTCTTTTCTTTTTATTTTCTGATTTAATTTTTTTACCATATTCACATATTGTGATGTACGCTGATGTTAATAGAAGAAGAATAATAATTTGAAAAACAATGATTAGGCAAAATTTACTAATTTAGAATGTTAAAAAAAAAAGATTTCTGGTAAAATTATGAATAATCTTAAATATCAGAAACGAAAAGATAGGAGGATATGATGAATTCTTATCTGAGATTCTATTTTACTTTTTTAGTAGATAAAATAAAAACCCACCGGGTTGGCGTAGTGATGAACGCGTCTTCCCAAATCAACTGATAAAGTGGAGAGTTCCAGCGTTCAAGTCCAAGTAAAGTCAGTTATTTTTACACGGATTTGAATGCTAGATCTTGGATACCGGTGTTCTTTGGTGGTCGGGTTTCAATTAACCACACATTCCAGGAATGATCGAACTGAGACTGTACAAGACTACACTTCATTTACACTCATACATATCATCCTGATTCATCCTCTGAAATATTATCTGAACTGTAATTACCGGATGCTTAAAGGAAAAAAAAGAAGTAGAAAAAATAAAACGAATGATAAAGAAATTTAAAAAAAATTAAAAATTGCTCTAAAGAAAGCTTATCTCTTTCAATATCTGCAGTCTTCACTAAGGAAGCAATGAATAGAGAAGTGAAATTCTCTTTGAATGATTGCTTAAATCTGTCTACTTTGAGAGTTAATCATATTAAGGAGCGTTAGTTCCTTCCAATCAATTTCGGGTCACTACCGTCCTGAAAGTTATTTCTTTTAGTAACAATCTGCCATCACACTTTATAAGCATTTCCTTTTTCTTTTGATTTTTGTATTTATTTTGTAATTTTTTTTTTTTTAAAGGACAAAAATTATTTATAAGTAATTAATATTTGTTAATTCTGTCACTATCTAATACAAACAAAACAACAATTTAACTACTACTAAAAATTAGAAAAAAACACGATTTCAAAAATCTGGAACCTCCCTAAATAGCTGTGCTTATAACATAGTATTATAAAAGATTTTTGTTATCTTTATATTCCTTTCGCTTTTAATTTTATTTAAATCCATGGTGATCTTAAAGCATTCGAGAGGAAAAGTGGCAGTGAAAATACAGTTTTACAAAGATTTATGATAATTAATTTATGAAATATTCAAATAATAAATGGATTTTGTAAAACAAATCTCTGGAATAGAAGTTGCATACTTTCTTTACATCATGACTCTAAAATCAACCACTATTCATACATCAAACCATATGATCTAAATATTTCCTCATGCATATCCAACCAACGTTTTTTTCTTGAATCTAATTTTTATCAAATATTTTTCCAAATACATTGTAACAGAATCAGTATAACGGATCAGGGTAACGGGTTTCTTCCAGTTAAGAAGAAAGAAAGAGGAAATAATTATGTAAAGAGAAATCTAGAAGAAACTAAAAAGGGTTCTTCTCTCAGAGTAACATGTTCGTATAATCTGTTCTTTGTAATACAGGCAATGGCACCTCCAAAAGCTGTTGTTTGATCAGAAGCGTTACCGGACCGGAAGAAGAATTTACAGAAAAACGTACGGGCGTGGACGATGAAAATTATTACGCTTCATCAATTAAAAGGATGAGGCGGGTACTGGTTCTGCAGGCCTAGGGAAATAAATATTGCCAGGGAACAGCGGAGGGAGCAATAGTTCAGCGAGGACGTGTTCGGCGTAGTCGGGATAACAAATGATAACAGTGAGTACTTTCGCAAGCTCGAGTTTGACGCGGTTCCGGTAACGGCGATGTCAGTAGACGTTTGGTAACAACGAATGAAGAGTACGTTACGACTATTCTAGTGTGAACAGTTGGCGAATAAAAGAAGTTGTTCGGTGAGTTATTTGTAAATACTAGTGAAAGTGACAGTATTTCATTCAGTGTTGGGTAGTTTTTTATATAAAATAAAAGTAATAATAATATTTGCAAGAATTAAATTGTATGAACGTTTGACTTTTCTAATGTTATCTTTTTGTCAATGCAATATTAGGTTGAGGTCATTATAATAAATTGGATTGTATTCTTCTTTTTTTATAATTTGTCATAAATAAATATTGTCTTTTTATTTAAATTATTATTCTGTATGTTATATCTATTTATTATTATTGTAATTATTATTTATTTTGTTTATATGTCTCTCGAGTAATAAACTGTATTTATAAGAAATTTTAAGTTTCTTAAAGTCTCAATATCCTGGTCGAACCGCGAACACGTCATATTATTTTTACACAATTTCTTCTCTTGAACTCTTATTAAACTTGTAATTGAATACACTTATTTTTGAAATATCTTATAATTTCCCAAATACCGCATATTGATTAACGAATTCTCAGTAAAATGTTTAAATTTCATTAAGTGGAAATAAATATCACTTTTTCTTTCGATTTAAAAATTTTTTAGGTCAATTAATGACGATTAAGAAATAATTTCATGATTAATTCAGCTTTGCTTAATTATTTATTTCGTACTATGTTTATAATTCACCTCTTTCATTTATAAAATGGGCCGATATAGAGTTTAACATATTCAAAACAGTCTTTTTAATAATTTTAATAAATGGTTAATATTTATTTTATAAATACAATTTAACCAAACTTAACCTACACTCGCTTCGCTCGCTAACCTTGACTAATTAACAGGAGTGTGTTTTGATTATTTAAATAATAAATAATTACTGAATTTATGAAATAAATACTCAAAAAATTACGGTGATAATTAGTCAAGCGAGCGTAGGTTAAGTTTGGTTAAATTATATTTATAAAATAAATAAATATAAATAACCATTTATTAAAATTAATAAAGCGACTGTTCATTTTCTACCGAAATCCGATTGACTACTTTGTTTTTAAATAAAGCTGTAGCTGCGGTGGCGTTAATACGTAAATACCGTTATTTCTATTTTATTTGTTTGCTATTTTTTTTTTTTTTTTTTTTTTTTTTTTTTAGAATATTGTAAGACAATGCGATTTGACAAAAGCCTTCTGATTATATAGAAATGATTCATATAAAACAAGATAAAGAAAAATAATGGAAGGAAACTTGACGATAAAAAATATGGAAGAAAAGATTTTTGTACAAATCTACAAATAAAATTATATGCCTTGCTTATAGTAAGATAAAATGGAACACAACAAGAGACGCTTCATGAAATAGTTTAAAATTTAAGGTATGCAAATATTTTTGTTAAAAGAAAGACAGAAGGAATAACATAATGGAGAGAGTTGTAACAAAAAAAATCTTTGTGTTCATAACCAAAAAGAAAAAGGATCCAAGGTAAAGAAGAAAAAGAAGATGAAATTTTCAATGAAAAAAGCTTTCATTTCTTTCCAGCGAAAAACTTTATTATTTAAGATACTAAACCCTGACAGTTGCTCAGCTTTTTTTGCTACTTTTATTTTTTTAAATACGTGCTGCTTGAATTGATAAAAATCTTCATTTTTTATTATTATTTTAAATTTTTATCTTGCACAGAAAACTCAATATCAGTAAAATTATCTAAAAACTAACAATCAATCTTTTTATTTATTTATTCTTTAACAAAAGTCACTGCCTAGTTTATTTCCACGGTTTAATCTAATAAACTACAGTTTATATCATTTCTTCTAACGTAGTAATATAACAGCCGAATTACTTGTCATTCGTTCAAGAAATACAAAGAAAAAATACAAAACAAAATAAAAATAAAAATTATACAGTCGAATTCATAAAACCCGTACTGAAAAAAAAGGAATATTTGTTCAGTGTTTCTTAAAATTTTGAATTTACGAAAACTAATCGGTTTTAGTTTTTAATTTGACATCAAATATTAAAGGTCAAGAAAAATATTTAATGAATTACAGAAAAAGTATTACTTTTTTACTTCCTTGTACGACGTAAAGAAAGTATTGTGATCGCGAAACATTTCGGTTTTCAGATTTCAACGGAAATATCCAATTTGACCATCTCTGAATCTGTTTTCACTATTTTCGGCGTGATATCTGTACGTACGTACGTATATATCTCGCATAACTCGAAAACGATTAGCCGTAGGATGTTGAAATTTTGGATTTAGAAGGACTGTTATCTAGTTGTGCACTTCCGCTTCTGATTACAATCAACCGGACCAAAAGTGTCTAAAAAAAGCCCAAAATCCAAAAAAAATGGATTTTGGGCTTTTTCTTAACTGAAGTAATCAGCTCTCATTGAGAGATTTTTAATGATGTATCAAACATGATGCTTATTTTCACTGGTTCCAGAGTTATAGCCAAATAAAATTTTAATTAATGAAATATTTGGATCTTATACGGGGAAAGTACAATGGTTCAAATCCGACTTCTTTTTTTACGTTTTTTTAAATTTAAATATATTGATTTATTAATAATTATTAACCCCTCACTGTAAAAAAAGTTTTACAATAAATAATAATTCAATAATAACAATAAGAAAAAAAAGAAAAATTATCAAATTTATTAAAGAAATAAAATTTGATGTAATTTTCATTTAAAAAAAAAAATGTGTATATGTAATTTAATAGGCGTACAAGGAACTCATGCTGTATACATCAGATTTTTTACATTTAATTTAATTTTAATTGATATATGCATCAGCTTATAAAAAACGTTGCCTGCATGAAAAATAAAAATTTGCAAGTAAAGGAAAAGGGGAGAAACTTACGTCCTGATAAAAATTAGAAAAATAATGTACAAAAATGAAAAAAGATAATATTAAAGACAGTCGGCGATGGATGTCTGGACTGTTAAATTCTGCATTATTATTTTAATTAATAGTTAATAAAACCATTTTTTTAACATTTGCACGAAACAAATTTTAATACCAGAAGAATATCAGGTTTATTCGCTCTTAGGTTATAACAATCCAGTTTTAAATAATGACTAAAAAGAATCTTTAAATCTTCCTGAAGACAATTTAATTTTCATTAAATAATCTTCCACTTAAGCAATCTGTAAACATCATATAACATGACTAATAAAGAAATAATCTCAATAAAATAAATAATAAACAATAAAAAACTAACAACCAGATTTAGGAAAAGAAGACTACGCTTCTACGGTTAGATAAAAAAAATGCCAACAGAAAGGCTAGCTAAAAGAATCGTATAATTAATTGAAAATATAAAAATACAGATAAACTGTTTCAGGAAGGTGGTCGAAGACAAAAAACAACATAACATATAACCGGAAGTGAGCAACAAAATACAAGAGTACCAGGCTCAGAGTATCAAGAGATTCCAAGACTGCGCAAAGAGAAAGAAAACAGAACTATACAGATGGTCAGAAAAACGAGAAGCCATTTTAAGAATATGAGGAAGCATTGAAAAGAGAAGAAAAAAGCTGAATAAGAAATAAACCGAAACAGAGCGTGGACTATAGCAGGCTGTAACGAATAAACAAAAAAAACAAAAAAATCGAAATATCACAATGTCTATAGAAGAACATCAGTGCCTTTATACCGGAAGATATTGATTTCAAATCAGTAAGGGTTAGCATTTTTCTTACGCTACCACCAGATCTATTTTATTTGTTTATTTATAAAATAACTTCAAAGTTAAAAACAACAATTAAACTTAACTATATCAAAACTTTTAAAAGTTATTAAAACCAAAAAAAATTTTTAAATAATACAGTAATTTATCTTCCTATAATTCAATTTACCAATGTTACATTGTATGCTAAGAGTCATGGATCGGTTAAGGAAAGAAAACAATTATTTCAGACAGCTACTGTTTATAAAGATACCATTACAAATTCATTTATAAGGGCTGTAGATTATAAAAGCATAAAAATAGTCAACCGTTTTGAAAGGTCGTTAAAATTTAAAGGAGTGCAATAAAATGATAAAAGTATTAGATGAAAGATCTTTACCGGTACCCATAACTTAGTAATTTCTAAACTCATTAAGGTGTATCTTATAAATAACTATATATTTCCTAAACCTCATTAAAGAATAATATTATGCAGTATTTAATAGTGACAAAAGACGCGTTGCACACTTTTACATATGCGCACCCGTTCCCTAGCAAACTGATCCTACACCCAAACACACACTTTCGCGCGCGCGAAAGCATAGAAAATATAAAGGTGAATATAAAATAGTTTTAGAAACAGGTTTGGGAAAAAAGGATGTGAGAAAAGACTGAATAAAGGGATACGATGAAATAATTTGGCGCCATTATTAAAAGTCTTATAACAATTGATCCATAGGCTGCCCAACTGTTCTAACATGTGTTAGATTTAGATATTTTGTTTCAAGAAATAATAGGTCGTCTGCAAAGTATTGAGCCTTTTGCACACGATCCAATGACCTTTCTTTCTTTCTTCTTTCTTTCTTTTTCCTGTTTAGCCTCTAAACTACCGTTTAGATAATACTTCAGAGGATGAATGAGGATGATATGTATGAGTGTAAATGAAGTGTAGTCTTATACAATCTCAGTTCGACCATTTCTGAGATGTGTGGTTAATTGAAACCCAACCGCCAAAGAACACCGGTATCCACGATCTAGCATTCAAATCCATGTAAAAATAACTGGCTTTACTAGGACTTGAACGCTATAACTCTCGGCTTCCAAATCAGCTGATTTGGGAAGACGCGTTCACCACTAGACCAACCCGGTGGGTTACGATCAATGACCTAAACGTTCATTACGAAACAGTGTTAAACCATTTTGAAAAAGATGACTACAAAAAAAAAAAGCTAAAGTTTGGGTTTCACATGATCGACTAAGAAAAATTTACTCTATCGAATTTCTATCTACGAATCTCTACTGAAACGTAACCAAATCGAGCCACTTCTTAAGTGGTTGATTACGGATGATGAAAAGCAGATAACCTTCGATAACAATGAGCGAAAGAAATCGTGGTCGTAATGAAAAGAAGCTTCACAGTGTGTGGCAAAGCCAATACTTACGCCCAAGAAGGTTATCCTGGACGCCAAGAAGGCGTTTAGTGGGAGTGTAAGGGCATCGTCATCACGAACTGCTGCTGCCAGACAGAACGGTAAACTCAGACTTCGTACTGTCAACAACTAGCGCGATTGCACCTAGCAATTCAAAAGAAACGGTCTGAACTAGTCAACAGAAAGTGTGTTACATACCAAACTTTTAACGGCAGACCGTATCCATCTTTAACGAGCAGTCAAGAGATTGAGAGAACTTTACTGGGAGGTTTTAATGCATCCACCGTACAGCCCGCGTACGTAGCACCGTCAGATTATTATTAAAAAATTCTATAGCGACGGGATTATGGTGTTGCCGGAGAAATAGCTGAAGGTTGTCGAAAAAAAATGGTGCATATGTAGTCTCATTATGTTGTTCTCCAATAATACATATATTCTCAATTTTTTCCCTCCAATGACTCAATATATTTTGTAATAACGCCGTAAATAATGTACATAACTTCAAAAGAATCGATCTAAATAATAAAAGAGTATATTAATACATTAATTTACTGCTTTACATTGCTATCCCTCTTTTTTTATGGCTAATGACACGTAAAGCAGCTGAATACAAATGACACTGGGGACACAAATCATCACAGTGGGATTTTTCTAAAAGTAATCATGTTTCTTGTACAGTCAGTCCTTGTAGTGTACAGAGCTAAGATATCAGATGTAAAGCTGAATGTCACCTGCATTTTGGACCGTTTGGTATGATACGAAAAAGTATATTCGGGTCAGAAGAACGGAATGGAAAACCACTTCGCGTTGCACGAAACGAAACATGAGACGACCTTATGCGAAAATTAGAAATTACAGAACAATAATTTTACCAGAAACCCTATACGAAGCAGAATGTTTCCAATTTTTTTTCAAACATTAACATATTTAAATGTAGAAGAAAATATTAAGAAAAATTCACGGCCCTAAAATCGTCAATGGAAATTATAGATTTAAAAGCAAAAGAAATTTACAGAAATTTGGAAACATAAAACTACAATAAGAAAAAGAAGACTTAAATTTTACGGACAGTATGAATAAGAACAAACTAAAGAGTTATTTACGTACTTTGAAAACAGAAAAACAAAAATGGCATAGTTTAAAAAAGCTGACAAGGATTTAAAAATATTAAATATCTTAGAAGAAATAATTGAAAATAGAAACACATATAGAAAAGTAATAGACGAGTCTAAATTTCCAGAAAAGCCGAAAACTAAAAATTGAAAATTAAAATAGGGTAAAGAGAGAAGAAAAACACAGGGAAAGAATGAAACAATTTTTGAAAAGTAGAAAGAAGTCTAAAGCTGTGCAGCGTGATCCTTAGATGGTCTAATCGAAAAAAAATTGTAAAACGGAAATAAAATTTGGATACCTTTAACAAATAACTTTAACTGTAAGATTACTAAATCCGGCAAAGGTAAAAAAAAAAATTACTGCTAAGTAAAAATAAATGCAGAAAATTGTCAAGTAAAATATAAATTATTTATATGTATTACAAAAAACATCACACCCGGCCTTTACGTGACAAAACGGAATATGTAATTTTAAATTTTTTAAAGGAATTTAAAAATTGTATAAATTTTTAAATCATTTGGTATGTACGATATTAGTTGGAGACTTCTGTATTTATTACAAATTAACAATTTCTTTCCTAGTTTTAACAGATAATATGAATTCAAAGAATAAATTTATCAAAAATTATAATGTTAAAAAATTACAGAGAAGTATCACAAAAAACTTTTTAATTTTTAAACCAAAGCGATAAACTGAAAATAAAATCAGACAACGATATGAAATATTCAAATCATGAAAATTATAATACGGAATAAATAAAACCGAATATTTTAAATAAATTAAACAAATCTACAAGTACCAGGTATTTATTACGGAAACGGTGAAAATAGACGTTCAATTCTTTATCTGGGATTCGTTCTATTTTACTTTTTATCGTTCTTTTTTATATTAGTTTCATTAAACATTGAGAATACATTGTCTAATCCCTCTTTAGAGAACTTCCAAAGAAACCAAATGTTTCAGGAACTTCTCATTCCACTTTTACCTCAAACTGCTATGTTTTTCGTTGTAGTTTTTATAATTGTACCTACCCTTAGGTTTGTTGTAAAGGTATAATTCGTTTGTTTTATTCCACCTAATTACAAGAAATATACTCTTTTTCCCCATTAAAAATTCTTTCTTTATTTTGCATTTTATTTTACAACCATCAATTACACCTAATAAATTATTTCTGATAAAGTTTACTTTTTAACTGATTAATAGTAATGACGTAATAATTATTTACTTTAATTTAATACTTTTTTTCTAATTTTACTTATAAATACTCATTTATTCAATTTTCTATTTATATCTTTCACTTTTTTTTTTTTTTTTTTTTTTTTTTATTAAAAATATATTTATAAAATATAAGTATCTCTACCTCTACATATCCTGACTCCCGTAGGTGAAGACATCCGCCTTGTAAGGATCCCAGTCGCTACACCACCCCTTCCGTTCCTAGTCCTGATTGGGTTTACTGGAGGTCGTCTTTTAAACGTTCTAAACTTGATAACCAAGTTGTCAATTTGGTCTCTGTCAGGATGCCACCGATGGAAATGCCTCGAAAGAAATTATCATCAGTGTATTTACGCAACCTACTATCGCCTTCGTTAGGCCTCTTCAAACCAGGACCACCTACCAACGCTTGCGCCACGTAACCAAAAACTGCGCCACGCTTTTATTTAACTAAATATTTTCATTACTTTTAATTTTAAAATTCAATAATTATTACATTTATTTATTGGTTATTTATTAGATATTTAAATAATTTATTTTTTACCTTTCAGTGAATTTTTATATTAGCTAATATATTATATTTTTTTTTGTTTAAACTTCTCAATTTGATTTAATTCTTATCTAAAATTTTAGAGGGTTTTGTAATTTGATTCCTTTTTTTATTAATGCAAATATTAATATTATTTAAATAAAAGCTTTTTAAAAAATAATTTTTTATATGTTATCAAATATATTTTTGTATTTTTTTGTTTTTTTTACATTTTTTACTTTTTAGTCTCAATGAACAATAAATATTTTACATCCAAAAAAATATTCTTAATGACATTTATATCTGAATATTATTGTTTGTTTCTTTATTAAGACTAAAAAGTAAAAATATTTATTTTTATACATCGAAGTTACATACGTGTACCAAATTTCACTGATTTTCATACGATAGATCAAGAGATATATCAGTTGCAATATTTGATTATAACTAAAGCAAGTTAAATAAAAGCTTATAAAAAATTAAGTTAAATTTTTAAATATTTTCAATTTAAAACCGCATATACAACGAATGATAAAATAATTAACTATACAAATAACAGAGATCCTACTAGAATAATAAAACACAGTAATAAATTTAATTAAGATAAACATGGAGTATATAGTTTGAAAATGCACAAATTGCGATCAGAAACATATGGGGATGAAAACCCGATCTTTTTCGATTAGAATTAATAAACAGATTAATTGTATAAATAAGGGAAATAAAGAGCGAACCAATTTTGCTCGACATATCTTAGAAAATAATCATAATTACAACCCAGATAATTTTATTAATATTCTTGAATATTCCAATAACCTTCATAAAACAAATATTATATTTACTTAAATAATAAAAATTTGACAAATAAGCAAACTAAATTTGAAAATGATGTATTATTCAAACAAACATTAAACAATAATTTTGATTCTTAGGTTGGTTATACTGCTTCATACTAATGAATATAAAAATTGAGACCTTCATACAAACATGACGGATAACGCTGGCATTATTTTACCTTTTGACGTCAATTGTTATATTTATAATTTTTATTTTTAAAGTTAGTATAATTAATGATATGTGGAGTAAATTATTATAACTATAACATATCAATGTTCCTGAGGATAGATTACTAAATCCGAAAGCGCTCGAACATACTATTAAAGATTGTTGGCAAGTGTAAAGTATTATAATAATAAAATACACTGTATATGTTTAACATCGTTATTATATACTTAAAACTGTTTAAAACGTAATCTATTTTACATAACGCACTGCTTAAAATAGATTAGATGTATTGATTTATTGCTTTAAAATATCTATTAAAATCTTTTTTATGGCTTATTACGTTTAGGGTGTATGTAAAGCACTTGAGTTACTTGAGTACTAGAGGAACCAGCAGTAGTAGTTTTTATTCTGGAAATTATGATGATGATTATTCTCTCAGTCCCATTGCGGTGGACAGAATGAAGATAATCCAGATTGTAAAGCTGAAGATATTAGCAATTAGGAGGAGACTTTGCATGCTGATAAGTGAAAGTATATTTTGTTCAGTGGAGAACAACGGTAAACCACTTCTTCGGACACTTTCAAAACAATAAATGATATTGAGAAGATGATATCGAGTGCTTGTTTCTCTTAAAAAATACCTATATCGTTTTTGGAAATGACTTGTAACTCTTGACAGGTAATCTACATCCTAAATATTAACTAGAAACAATGAAAAACAATCAATAATTAAAAAAAAAAATGAGAGTGAATATTTGATGATCTTTTTCTGTTACTACAGGTCTTAAATTATAAGGAACTGCTACTTTAATAATTTGCGTATATTTAAAAGAAATGAAACTATAAAAAACCTTCCAATAGTGAAATGTAATTTTAAATATTTCATGACATCAATAAAATATAAATATACTTCAGGAAAATCAATACATTCTATATATATATATATATATATATATATATATATATATGTGTGTGTGTGTGTTTACCCTACTTTTCCTTTTACTTTTGCACCCAGATCAATGAATTATGCAATTATCCACTTCAGTTTGCAATAAATAATTAATTATAAATTACTCACATCGCTTTCTAACATAGCAAATGTAGTGTAGAATGCAATAAAATAAAAAAAATATAAATTAACTCATTCGATTTTATCGGTATAAAATACACAAAAATTAATAAAAACAACAAAAAATTAAATTTGGTTAAAACATTATTTTCTTTTTTAAATTTTCAAAAAAACAAATAGCTGATAATTTAAACGTGTTTATTCATTTTTTTAAACTATAATATTATAAATTTTTTGCACTGGTTGTGAATAATAAACTATGGAGTACTTTGTATCAGTTTAAGTTGCGGATCCACCGATAGTTTGTACAGCATACATTTACGTGCGAGCAATTGTGCAGCACAATGAGCCAGTTGTGCTGTTGCAAACATAAATTAGAAACTGTCTCGACCAAAAACGGAAAGTTAATGAATTGTATTGCTTTGTTAGCAAACAAAATCTACCCGTACAAAAGTTGTCGCGCAAAAAATATCAATTAGTATCCAACAAACAGATTAAATAAGGAGGATGAAATTTTAGTTCTACTGCTTGTGAAATTATAATCAAAATAATGAAAATGCGCAGAAAAAACCCCGAGTATCGGTGCGGTCATTCTTACAACGTGAATCAACAAAATAATTCATGGAGGAATTAAAAATTTATCTTCTGAATACAATTTTTCACAATTTCTTTTTTTTTTTTTGTTATAGATGAGTCTGAGAAATGCCATTTATGCATCCCTCATAAATAGGGGAGTACCGGACTCGCACGGGTTTGGCTAGATGTTATTAAGGGCTTATTTGTACCCGCACCCTACCGACTAAAACTCCTATCTCGTCGTTTCTCCCTGCAGTTAATCATTGTGCGGCCCCAGGAGGTTCCTTTTGGCTCCAGGGGTCTAGAGTCCCCGTACTTCATCAGCCATCCGCACAAGGGCAGACACACGACCCACAGGGGACTGTTATTCACCCCTTCACCCTCAGGTCACTTTCTTGGCCTGAGTCTCAGATCTTTTATATGCAACTGATTCCGTGATGGGTGATCTTCAGTCCTTTTACTGATCTGGATCCTAAATTAGGCTGTATCCCATTCTCTAGTTTGCCTTGCTTTAGTTTTCAGAATACTTCTTGCTAGGTGTATAACCTTGCCCCATTCCGCTCTTCCTATCAATATGTATCGAACTGTTTCTTCCGGAGAAAGCCAGCTTAACCCGACATCTTTTTTTTTTTTTTTTTCCCTACTCTCCCCGACCGGATATCCATTTAAGTATACTCAGTCGGGGAGAGTGTCCTTTTACTCTAAGGGAGTGTCCCCCGCCCACCGGTTGTACACCCGGCACGGCAGGTTAGCTCCCCCGGTCACGGATCTTTAATTTTATTTTATTCGCCTGCCTCTAATCCCCCGCCACGGAGAAGGGGTATGGCTACGCCACCTCCCATCCCCTCAGCAGGGAACCGGGTCTCGGTCATTATGTCTTTGCCTCTAATCAGCGGTACCGCCCCCACTAAGCGCCGAGGCACCCGCAGGAGCGGCACCGCCAACCGGGACTCGGTCTTTTATTTGTCCCACACTCCCCAGGAGTTCCCCCCCTTCTCAGGAACCCGCACACCACGGCGTACGGGCCCTCCACGGAGGGACTGTCCTCCCTACCCTAATTTCATAAACCCTTCTGTCCTCTTCTTCCTTGGTGCGTAAGATTTCCCCGGCAAACCTACGGAACCAATCCCAGTTATCGTCACTATAGACCATCCAATTTAAGAGGTTTTCAGGTGTAAGTCCGTTGTCCGAAATTTCTCTTCTATTTGGAGCCCATCTTGGGCATACAAACACAGTGTGTTCCGCATCATCAGTCTCTGGGCAGTACACACATTGTGGGGTAGGTCTTTTTCCAATTCTAAACAGATAATGGCCGAACGAGCCATGCCCCGTCAACCCGACATCTTGTCTGAACACATCCCACCGCTGGGATTGATAGATGGTGTGCTCAACGGTATCTTCAAGATCGCAGTACCTGCATAGAGGAGACGCTCTCCTGCCAAATCGATGCAGGTAGGCTTCAAACTCGCCATTTTCAAAAAGCTGCATTATATAGCTGCGTTATATAGAAACCTACCTCACCCATACCTCTCTGCACCCTTACATCTATTCTCGGTATTAATTTACGTGTCCATCCACCAGCAGTGAGGTGTTTCCTGTCACTCGGCCAGAAGTAAGTCCTTAGTCTCGGTCTTAGTCATACCAAGATAAACTCGCCGGAGCATCAATGCACGCAGCCGCACTGGTGGAATCCCGGAGACCGGAGATGACCTCAATAGCATTTCGTGAAGCCGTGCGTTATGCGGCCGCAATGTTCAACGCAGCACGTCTTTCATGCGAGAATATTTTATCTACTTTCCTTTTTTTTTTGAAGAGCCTCTACCCACGCTGGGACGGCATAAAATATGATTGAAGAAGCCACCGTATTTATACATCGTCGTCTAGAAGCACGAGGATCTCTGTGGTTACGCATAAGATACAGATGAAACTCGCAATGATACTGAGGTACCATGCTACAGAAGATTCTTTTTCAAATAAACATGATGTATTTGTTCAAAGTGTCTAAAGAACTGATATTTCGTACTGTTCAAGAAGTATGTAATTCTCTAATCTTCACATTGAAAGACATGGTCCATTAAAATAGTATATTTATTATTCGTTAGTGCTTATTTATTGTTAAACAGCATAAAACAGGATTTTCTATATAAATTTAAGGCACAAAATTAACAAAGATTTACCGAGGAAAGTAAAAAGAATTTAGATAATAATAAAAACAAAAAAAAAAAAAAAAAATTATTATGTTAAATTAACCAGTACAATTAAATCTTTACAAACTTACCAAGCCAGTATAATAAAATAATTGTACAATATTTTAATCAGTTAGTAAAAACTAATAGTAATAAAAAAAGAAGATATTAAAAACATAATTGTCATTAGTAAAAATTAGTAGCATACAAATTTTTGTGCTCCAACGGCAGAATTTAAATTGAATTGTGTGAAAATAACAAGGTCGTAGTATCCATAGAATTGAAGAGTGTACACATCTTCTAGTTCCCGTAGTAATTAAATACGCAAACATTTGTGGATATTCATTAAGTACGATACACTAGAAGAAACATTTTTTTGCGCGAACTGTGACGTTTGGAAATACAGTGAATTTCTGACTTTAGATTCAGTAACCTTAAACACTGTAAATTTTACGCTAAATACATTTAAAATTTTGATAATAAACAGGAAAAGTAAATTAAAGAATATAAAAGTTATTTAACAATTCTGATAATGTCACCGTTTTATGTGATAATTACATATATAATACATTTTTCATTATTACACGTTAAGTTTTCCCATAACGGATATATTTTTATAGAAAACGTTTAATAATGATTTGTCCTGAGTTCAAAAAAATCAATTTAAATTATACATAAATGATTTGATAAGACATTCCTAGAAAAATTTATTTGTGTTAACTTTTAATAATTAAAACATTTAATTTCCATTTTCTGAATTACTAATATTGTTAATAAAATTATTTGTAGACTAAATAATATAATAATAATAATTACACAATTTTTTTCCGTAGGAGGAGGAAAAATCTTTGCCAGCAGTCGTCAGGCCCGCACTGACGGCAGTTCGGAGCTCCCACCCGCTAAAAAATCTCCCCCTCTTATCATGCAGTGGCTGGATCTAAATCCATATGGTATGTATACAGCCCTTGCAGGATTAGTCAGGCACTCTACTATTCGAATCTAGGGGGATCGACGAGCAACGACTCCGAGAAGTCGTTGTTCTATACCGCACATGTTTGCTGCTGTTGTCACTATTTGGAAACAAAATAATGTATTGTATTTGCGGTCTCCGATCGAACGAAAAATATGTTACTAAGTGTTTTAAAGGAGTCAATAAGATCTGCGACGAACGTAATTATTGATTTTTGGCGAAGTTACGATGATGATATGCCTAATTTACAAGTTACAATTTTACACTGGTAAACTTTCTAGATAAAATTACCGGAGGGGGGACATAACAACATGGTGGAATAGCACCGGAGAAACGGAATCACAAGGATTTCGTACATCGAGATCTACGCTATAGTCTTATTCATGCGAATTCATATTGCATCAACATAACATCGACAAGGGTCCGGTCAATCAGATTTTTCAGGATATTTCCTTCTTTTGGCCTCTACAATTGTGAATAATTTAAATAAGATTTATTTTTTACCATTATAATATCAATTTAGAATATGTGTACGGTTTCGAAATAAGAGCTCAAATTTTAAATAGTGCATTCGAACATTTTTATTTTTATTTTAAAGCACTAATAAATACTTACATATAAGAATATTCTAAAATTAATTTCTATCATCACATACATATTCAGTCGGTTAAAAAAAGAGATCTTATATAATTTATATTACAAGTTCAGATGATGGAATTCATTATTTTAATATAAAATATATATATATATATATTTTCAGGTATAATCAAAAAAATATTACCAAATAAGAGGTGGTAAATATTTATTTTCTTATTAAAAAAAATGCAATTTATTTATAATCCGAATTTTAAAAATATATTTAAATATTTTATAATACTCTTACTTAGAAAGGTTTTGTTTAAAATTAAATGTGACGGCTAAATGAAATTCAATTGCTGGGAAGATGTGAATGTAGCCTTACGTAAAAAAAGAAAAAAAAATTAATTCCTTCCAGGAATTATAAATTCTAAAATAATCTTTTTAAATTAAAGTTTTTAATCTAAGTCAAAGAAACATAAATTTAAATTTTATGTAATCGTTATGAAAATATTAACCAAAAATAGTTTCATTAACTTTAATCTTTTAATAATTAATTATACGAGTTATTTTAATCCTGCTGGCTAATAAAATTAGTAGAATTTGTAAAATTGACAATGAAAATTTTGCATATGTTATACACTCATTTCTACTAGTAAATTTATTCAAAGAACACAGAAATATATTTATTGTATTTACAGAAAATGCATGTATATTTGATATAAACAGGATAATTATTAATTTATACATTCAAACATTATTACGACAAAAACCACTTATACTGACACAGTTTTAACATTGATAAGTCTACCATTTATAGCTACACCTTTGTTATTTATTATTTAACTATATAATAATATAATCTCTTAATTACTGAATTTTTTCTCAACAGATAGATCAGCTGATTGAATAATTATGAATGAAAGATTTATTAAAAAGAAAATTTAATAGTCTTCGTTTGGAAATTTTTTGTTCAAAATTGAATCTCAAGAAAAGAAGGGAGTGTGATGATCAAATTGAGAAATCCATAAACATCAATGGACAGATGCTTACTAAAGACCCCAAATTCAAATCCGTTGGGCCGCAGATGACATCATGTGATGACATTGAAGGATGCGCGTATAAGAATAAATACAGCATGGACGAAGCGGCGGTAGATCACCGGCGATCTTTGTGACCGTAGAATACCAATATAATTGAAATCATATATTTATTAACAGTTGTTAAGACTTGTCGCTGAGTGCTAACCTTCCACATGAAAGCAAAATCAAGTTTTGCACACCATGAAAATGCGCATGCTGCAGTGGTTATGCGCCTAACACGATTTGATCGCATCAAAAAAATGAATTTGCGAAAGAAAATGGTATCGTCAAGCCAATACCTGAAAAAATGAGAGAAGCATGATACGATGGTTTTTGCGCAGCGACAACCAATCAGTGACCAACACCTCATTTCATTTGACTCCAGTAAAACAACAGACATGCGGAGAGCCTATAAAGCGTTGGTTAGATAGCATAAATGAGGACATACGTACCGTCAATGTACAGCCGTAGGACACGGCAGACCGAATGAAATGGTGGGCATATTACATATTAGTAGGCTCCCTGCCTCTAGGCGGGGTAAGAAATAGAAGAAGATAGAAGAATTTTGGTAAATAATTTTATACGTTCACAGAATTGACCGAGTTTAGTTTTTGCATCGTCGTAATGGCTTAGAAGGTTACTTTTTATCATGCAAGAGGTATAAAATTTTTAGAACTTGCCTAAAATGTTATCATTTAATGGTTAAGGTTATTAATTTTACGGTTAAGGCTTATTTAATCCCAGTAATAACCTATCGTTTTTCTACCTAATAAAATATTCTCGCCTCGAAATCCAGAAATAAAAAACCTACAGGCCCATTCATTATACATACAAAAGCATCACCTGTTTATAAGCCGTAAATCAAGAAGGCTGGACTAGATTATCAGGAGTTATATGGGATAGACCTACGAATGAATTGTTTGATGAATGTTTACGATAAAAAATCATCCTACATAATAAGGATGACTAAGGAAAAAAAATAAATCTGTTTTTTTTTTTTTTAATTTAAATAATTTGATGTTTAGGTCAAAATATTACACATGGTTGAACTACATTTAAATAATCTAAGGTTTGTATTAATAATTATTTATTTATTTTACTAATAATTAATTAACTAGTGATTTTATATATTTTAGTTCGTAAATGTCTCATCTAAAATATTTCATTAATTTTTACAATGCTATTATGTAAATAATCATAGGGAAAGAAAAAAAATATCTACAAAGAATTCTCGCCGAAACTTTCACATACTAGCAGAGTAGTGATTGATTATTATACTCGTATATTGAAGCACCAATTAGTACTTATTTACTAAAGTCATTAGTTACGCTTGTGTTGCAAGTATACCATTCGTTGTTGAAAATTATGAACTTTTTTGGTACTTATCATAAATCTACACCAAAATTACACTTTTTATCTAAAATAAATATCCCCTTGTTTAAAACAAAATAATCAAAGAAAAACAGAAATTAGAAAACCTTGTAAAAAATAAAGATATTCATTTTAGTTGAACTTTGCTGGTGTAAAAATATAATTATTCCCGATTTATTATAGAAGACAAACTTGCAACACATTTGTAAATATATTTTCAAATAAAAATATTTGAACTGAGCCGAACATCTACAAGTAAACGATGCACAATTTGCCTGGGTGTCAAATTGATGTCCTGAACAGTACATTTGTGTATATTTTTTCTTAAATTTATTATCTCAGAGTTAGAAATTCTTTATCTTCAACACTAACATTAATCATAATCTTTAAAAATAAAAGAAGTGTGATTTTTTTAAAATATGGTGCCCACATTTCAGACAAACAATGTTATATTTATTGTCCTTGGTGCTCGGGCAGAGGTGACAGCGTTTACGTTTCCTTCTAATTTTCATATTTCGCTTCTCTGGTTGTTGAAGATCAACTACAGTAATTTCATGTCCTTCAAAATATATTTTTATTTTGTTCAAGTTTTTTTGGGTTTCCCGGAGTGAGATACCTTGTAACAAGTAAATTTTGTACTAAAATGTGGCCTAAAGTTTTAAGAAAATCTCTCACAATAGTGTAACACAACTGGTTGCGTCGGGTCAAATAGCGTATTTTTGTTACTGATATTACACAAACTACGGGAAGCTGGATATTGACTGATAGATCAGATTACGGTAGGAGATTAGCAGGCTTGCCAACCTAATACCATTGAGGCAAATATTACACTTTAGATATAAAATAATGTCTCGGGTCATATAGACCCGATGCGACCAGTTAAGGCTTAAATAAAGCAAAGATGTGTTAATTCTTGGTTTTAATTTAATACATGTACGTTAACCATTGTTAAATTTATTATTAATTAACATAAATACCAGAACATTTAAATAACGGAATGAATTATTCTACGATACAAATAAATTTTCCTTCCTGGTAATTTTAAGCATGCCTGTACGTAGGACTGCTAAAAGCTGGATGTAGTAAACTATGATGGGATTACTTATCAACTTCAATCGACACATACCAAATGTCATACTAGAATAACTTGTAAACTAGTTTTATTGATAGTAATTCCCATTGTAGTCAATGTTTTCTGTATCATATGTTGCACGCTGCTCCTATCGATTCTTTTTGAAAAGATATAAGAAAACCAAATTTGTAAACAAATAACGAATATAATAATAATAAAAAATATTTATTACAGTATTAAAAATATATAACGTTTAATTACATTTATTAATTTTTTGTTTTATGTTATCTGTTACAGTATTTCTTATAATTTTTGATTGTGGGGTAGGTAAAGCAAATTAAATTTTAAATTGCATTATTCAGAATTGCTTTCCTTAGAATAATATTTCCATTATAGAGCCAATATCTGTACTTTTTAGAGATGGTTTTAATTTGCATATTTAACTGTACTTGAGTTAATGATATGCAACAGTTCCTTTAATTCAGGAAAGAAACAACGAGAAACCATTTCATTCCTAATATTCAAAAATAATCTTGACATTATTAAATAATAATAACAATTATTATGAAATGCTTGTTGTTATTTTTAAAAATAACTACCCGTTTTTGGGAATTTTTTTGTCTCATTTCATCTTATCTTCAAGTACAGTTGTGGTATCAAGCGTACATACATTCAAAAAAAAAAAAAACATTATTTATTAAAACAAAATATTAATAAACAAAATTTAAATGTATATACATATAAGTTTCATTATTTTTGAAGTAATACGTTACTATTAATAACATACGGAAGTAAATGAGAAGCCACAATATCGATTCAAAACTTGTTCAAACAAAGAGAAATCATATGAAAAAACTATTGAATATATTAGTAACAGCAATCTAATGTTGTAGATGTTTCAGCCTAATAAGCATTAATATAAAGTACCTTCCTTCCGATACTTATTTAAAATGTATTAAAGTAATATTCAAATAAATTTATTCACGGTTGAAAAAGGAGATAACAGTTATGATAATAACGCGTTCATTAGTATGATAATAGGAATATACCAATTAAATGTTACGTAATGATTTTTATAATTACACTTGTCTCATGGGAGAAGTCGATTTTTCTAAACTTTAATACGATAAGAATAAATTATTCATTTTAAAAAATGAAACAACGATAATGAATTATATTTTATATATTTTTAAATAAGTTAAACGAAACAGAGTTAATTAACTATTTATTACGTACAGCTGTCTCCGAATTTATTAAAAAAACTGTTATAAATATTATAACAAATAATTAATAATAGTTTCATATAGATATTTTTCTCTTATAATTAAGATAAGTTATCCTTATTCATCACACAAATTAGATTTTCATTAGCTTATTTCCAGTTGTCTAGATTATATCATGATAGATCGAAATATGGATTAAACCGAGTTTCTACTGAAGAGTTTTATTTACTTCAGTGGTTCCCAACAGATATATTGCGACACACTGCTGTGTCACTCAGTTCCATGGGGTGTATCGCGAAATTTCACAAATTAAAAATAAATCTTATGCCATCACAGTCTCTACAAAGTAATCTATTTATTTTATTTTTCATTTTCTGAAATGAAAATAGTGAAATCTCAACAAATAAGACTGATACATCTTGAAGGGTGTCTTGCGTGTTGGATTCTCACAGTCATAAGCCCAAATGTTTTAGTGGAGATTTAAAACAAAAAACAATATTTATTATTTTAATCAAACTTCCGGTATAGATAAGACGGTATGCCAGTTACAGTATGTGAGTAAAATACCTTTTATATTTTACTCACACCGCTCGACATGTTGTTTGTGTTTAGAAGAATTCGCCCAACTGCGTGTTAACATCGATTTATGTACACTGGATGTCTGACGCTTATAATTAGATAAAACAAATAAGCGTGTCGCGATATCATGGGCGTTCAGTGAAGTGTGTCGGTCGTAAAAGGTTGGGAACCACCGACTTAGTTTTTGCTGCAGTATTTATATAGCTAGCATTTTGGTGAAGCACTATTCTGTACCGTTGGCTATGAAATAAGACCGGTTTTACCTTTGTACCTACCTAAATGTAATGAATAAAATTTTATTTTTGGGTTTCAAACGATATTTTACATTTGGTAAACGATAAAATCATAATAATAATAATAATAATAAAAATGTTTTAATAAAAAGATGAATTTAAGAAAGAAAAGAAGAAGAAGATAGAAGGGTTAATTGAATCAAAAGGAATCTAATTGTTTATAAGGAGAAGAATGTACATTAATATTTGGATAATTTAAGTGGAAGTGTAAAATTCTCCGAGTTGATAATTTGGTTTACGAGAAGTTGCATAATTAAATGCAACATCTAATATGTATGCTGTAAAATGAAATACACGGCAAGTTTAACGACCGACAGGAAAATGAACTTACGAGAGTCACAAATAATTTATAACGTTACGAAGAGAACTAGACAGAACGTAATGAAAATGTTTTTGTTCAGGATTAAAAGATGCAATATGATATGTTATAGAGAAAGAGGTTGGATCATTATTTTAGTAATAGACCGTTTGAAATGTATAAAATGTATATAAAGCGTGCAGTAGATACCAAATAGAAATTGAGCTGCCAGTTAAAATAATGTTGTTCTGTTTGGTATGGGTGGATAGGAGGGTTTTAAAGGGGAGACATAAAAGGTCGGCAACAGAGGGGCGTAGTCAAATGACCGGTATACACGAATGTTCGATCGTTCGGTGTGTACACCTTCCCCTACTCGCTACCTTTTGAATCGCCTCTCTCCACTTCTCCACCTGAAGTGTTGGAATAACAGAAAGAGAGGTGTGTTTTCCTCTCTTTTACACATCACTCTACTAAACAATAAAATTTGCACGTACCACTAAAATAAATCTACTCTTGTAGTGTTTCTAGTTCGATTTCAGAACCTCAACAATTTCCTTAATTCCATTATACAACACGAAATGGTAAATAATAAAGATACATATATTTTATTACAGTTTTTTTTTTTTTTTAATCTATCTAACGCTAGAAAGAAATCCCATTACGCTGAGTTTCTACTCGGTAATCAAAAATAGTATAGCCTTTTTATAAAAGAAAGAGAATCATTAATTTACTATTGTTATTTTATCTGTCTTGGATTTTCTTAATACTGTGACGTATTTAAGGCGTTTTTATCTCTAGGAAATGAATAAGTTGTTTTTTTAAGATTAATGAAATTCATTATATGCCAGTCCCTGAGATGTACGGAGCGAAGTTGTCACATATTATTAAACATTCACTACACTTTGATGAGTTTGACATACTGACGTCAGACAGTTTTTTTTTTTTTAAATAGGGTTTTTATTGATTGGAAAACCTAAAAATGTAATTGTATATCACAGTGTAAATCCAGATTCTTGCTGATGATTAAAACGTGTGACGTCATTTAATCAATTAGTGATGCTACTTTTTATTTAATAGAGAAAAACCAATAGATGCCAACCGAGCCATCGAGGCCATCAGTAATTAAGGCAAAAATAAAAATGAGTAAAGTAGTTGTCGATTGTTTTGTATGATATTCAGGAAGATTTTGCTCTTGTTTAACTTTATTCATTCGAAGACTGAATAAACATCTAAACACTTTGGTCGTGAAATGAATGTACCTGTTGCTTATTTCTGGATCACACGAATAAGGTATGCTTTAAATAATAAATATGAATCCGAGTAGTAACTTGCAAAGAGTGCAAATAGCCGTTAGTGTCAGTAATACTAATCCGGTTTGGTCCCTAACTGACTACCTATCATACCGGACAACACGCATCAACCCCTTTACTCGCACACTTGAATGAAAGAAATTAAAAAAAAAAAAAATAGTTCTTTGCTAAATTATTTGTTTCACGTTAATAGGGATTATATATATATTACCAGTAATTCATCACATAAGCTTAAAGAGTATGAAAATTAGCACATTTTTTAAAGAATGAAAAATACTAAGACAAACCGGGATTTCAATCCTATAACTTTCGAATGAAACGCTCGGATGTGACGTACTGTTTTGGTCTATCTTGGTAGTTCAATAACCTGTAACTGTTCAATAACCTGTTTTTTTTTTTTTTTTTTTAATAAATTTCTTGTAAGATCTACTATTTTCGTATAAACAACTAAAATAAAAGGTGGAAGTGCCTTAGCAATTCCTCTAAAAAGTCCTCAGTTCGAAACCGATTTTTTATAGACAAAAAATGTAATATTTCAACACTCAACTTCCAATTGTGTGGCGTATTTTAACCAACCAGAAAATAAAGCCTTCTCATAAAAAGAAAAAAAATTAAAGTAATTTTTCAAATTTATGACTCAGTTATAATTACGGCAAAAAAAAATTTCGTGAAAAATATAGTCCGTATATAACACACAAACGCGCGCGCGCGGGTGTAAAGAGATAAGAACAGACGGAAAGAGACTATGCTATGTATGAAAAAATATTTTTGTAATTTTACATAAAGATAATTTTACAAAAAATCTAAAACATATTTACGAGTAAATTGTATGTTTATATTGATTAAAAACTGAAACGCTCATTTGTAGTGTCGTGCGATCTTCTACCTTAACTAATTGAAAAAGGAAAAGTGGAATACTAATTACGTACCTAAATTTACAGTAAATAAAAAGCGTTATTTTCTTTGAAACTAGATACTTTATTCCTAAAATTAATGTAGAGTTAAAAAAATCTGCGAAATAATTTTATATAAATATCGTTTTGTAGAACCAAACGTGACAACGTTCATTAATTAATCAATATATACTTTAATACGGGATTAATATCTAAAAAAAAGATTAAATTAATTCAAATTCAGAAGATTAATAAGTAATAAATTACAAAAAAAATAAATACACATTAATAAGGATGTAATGTAAAACGAAAAGCTTTATAGATGTAGGAAGAAATTAATTAAAATAATAAAAGAATACGCAAGAGTTAATTTTTTACGAAACATATTATGAAAAAAATTGTCAATAAAGTAATCTCAAACGTACTTAATTCTCTGAAAACTTAAAAATATATGTAAGAAACACAACAGTTTTTTGTGTCAAGTAGTAAAGTTGTATATTTTACATTATTTCAACAAAAAAATTAAAACTGCACAAGCAGGTCAACTTTTCGTTATTTTACGTTGTATAATGACTTTTTCACTCACCATTGTGACCATTACATATTTAAAAAATACACAAAGTCACAATAACCTCAAATTGAAGTTATTATATCTGTTGTTGACATTTAATTTAACGTAACTGCAAAACGATTCATCCAATCCTAATCAAATTTTCGTATGCACAACTTCAGATACATTACATACCATAGCAAAATTTCAATATAATAATATTAAGTAGTTTAAGAGATTTCGAGCCAAAAAATGTCATATATGAATGTTATTTCTGAGATTTTCAAGTTACAAAATTTTATAAATTAATGGTACTTTCGTAATATTCATACCTCGAAACATAAATAAAATTTATTTATCCCTAAATCCCACGATGCGATCGAAAAAATACCCCAAATTGAGGTTATGTTGTTTATTGCCGACCTTAAATTAAGCCAAACTTAAGAAGGACTCGACCAATCTTCATCAAATTTTTACATACTCAACTTCAGATACAACATATCTAAATTTCAATAAAATTTATCAAGTAGTTTTTTCATCAGAAACGTCACTCTTCGCTACGATGCAGGACTACACACCGTATCCGAGGTGGGGGTGGCGCAGGCACGCAGACTGTTCGGGAGAGCGGCCGTGTCCGAACACGGCCATATATATATATATGTATAAGGAAAATACCTTATAAACAAATGTATTTTCGTATTTTTCATGTGTCAAAACGCAAAGAAAATTCATTATCCCTCAATCCCACCGTGCGACAAAAAGTTACACCGTATTTTTTTCGGCAAGTCGGTAAAAATCAACATTTACTGAGAATTAATCTTATATAGCGGAAATTGAAATCTACGGTCTTTTCTCTCCTGGGGAGAGATTCAGTATAACAGAATTATTTTTGTTACAAAACCTAATTAGTAATAATTATATAAAACGCACAAAAATGGTATTTCTCTTCTTTTTTTATTATTTATAGAATAATAAAGTTAAAAGTTATTAATATAACTACTCAATTTCCTAAGGTTGTACAGCGTAATCTTATCAAGGTGTTTCCTTTAGGTCAAGCTGTAAACCATAAATTAAATCGTAAAAATAAAAATCTATAAATAGTATAGAATATAATACAGGTATTATATTCCATGAACTAATATTTCACTAAAAAAATTATTCCTTATTTTATTTTATATAGTATTTCTTATATAATCAGTTTTATATTTTTTGTTAAAAAAAAACAAAACATAAATTAATTGAGAAGATTAAAGGGGTATAATTTGTTTTTTAATTTTGCTTAATATTAAATTATCATAATGTAATTTGATTAAAATATAAAATATCGAGTAGTTCCTCTAAACAAGCATAAAATTTAAATTCACTCATCTCTGTGACTTACTGCATAAACGAATATGAAAAATACACAGACCAAACATAACCAATATACAACCAAAATATACTAAGTCAACATAACCTCAATTTGAAGTTGTATATTATGTTGTCTGTTAGCGATTTAAATTAGCGTAACTCAGAAACGACTCAACCAATCCTCATCAAATTTTCACATTCACAACTTCAGATACACTACTACAACATATCTAAATTTTAACGAAATTAATCCGCTAGTTTTAGAAATTCTCGAACCACAAATTTTATACATATTAAGGGGCAGAATTAGTGGTTTCTTAAAGTTTTTGACCTGGAAAACCGAATAAAATAGGTCCCAGAACTGTATCTGCAACAGTTTTTAAAAATCTGGAGTGAAAATCAATAAATTGGGGTAAAAAAACCTACTTTTTATGTTTGACGTACAATAACTTTGTTAAATGGGTAAAAAACACAATACATAGAAATGTAATTATAAACATCTAAGGTAAGCTGGTCTAAGGTAAGCTGATAAAATAAAGAAGAGTTAGAAAAATTCGAATTTTATATTTAGAAAGTACATTAGACTAAAGTGCATTATATGTTAATTTTAACTAATTTATTGTACGTCAAACATAAAAGAGATTTCTACCCGATTTAATTGGTTTTTACCCCGTATTTCTAAAAAAAATACTACAGATCCGGTTCTAAAATTTATTATTTTCAATATTTCAGGTCAAAACCCATAAGAGATCACTAATTGTGCTCCTTAATTATAGTCCTAAAAATTTCAGTACGAACACGTTTCACCGAAGTAGGTGAAATTTAAGCGAACCTTTCGTTAGTTGTAACTAGCAACCGAAGCATTTTAGAGCACATGTTAATATGAACTTTTTCCATTATTTACGAGTAGAATAGGTTATGAAAATCCGGAGAGAAAACTTAGTGATACTCTATATATATATATGTTAGAAAATTACACTTAACTGAATCGTATTTTCGTATTTCTCATACCTCAAAACGTTAAAAAAATTCAGTTCACCTATAAATGCCACCTGTAACCAAAAGTAATACCGTACTTTTCTTTGAAAAATCGGTAAAAAAAATTATGAACTTTTAAATACTAGAGCCAGCGTTTTGCTCATAATAATTTGTTTATTCATAATACTTTTTTTATCATACTCAGGTTAGTCCATTAATTACATTTATTTTACTTCTGTTTGTGATTCCAACTAATGAATAGATATAAAATGTATATAAAGGTTTTTTTACTATTTTTATAGAAAAAAACTTCTGCACAAGTTTACAATAAACATGAAGGATTTATATATATATATATATATATATATATATATATATATATATATATATATATATATTTAAAATATTTTTGTATATTATCAGTCTCAATTTTTGTTTTTTAAGACTGTGACACATGAAGTTATTTGAGGTACAACAGTTATTAGAGAGCTTTCTCAGAAAGTTATGGTGTTCAACACATAGTAAATGCCTGCAATGGACTAAATAAAGATGTCATAGGGCTGAGAGTCACCTGCACTTTTTAATATCAACATGTTTTTTTTGACGGAATATTCCGTTCCGAGGCGATATTCGTTCGGAGAATAAAGCCACGGATAATCAGATTACTCCTCACTTATTCTATTAAGCATGACATGGGAAGCTTTTTATTCTTGAGAATGATTAAGCTAATTTTCAACAGCGATAGTTATTTTATACTTAGTCACCTAAAGCTTTTATAATTTTTACTTCTTCGTAAGAAGTAAAGGAAGTGTTGTGATCGCGAAATATTTCGGCTTCCACATTTCAATGAAAATATCCATTTTAATCATCCCTGAATCCATTTTTCTAGTTTTGTTTAGTTTTATGTATGTATCTCGCATAACTCAAAAACTATAAGCCGTAGAATGTTGACATTTTGGTTTAGGACTGTTGTAACATCTAGTTGTATACCTCTCCTTTTGTGTGGAAAATATTTGGATATATAAGGGGGAAACCAGGTTCAAATCAGACTTCATCTCCTTTTTTAATTTTTTAACATTTTTTTTGTAATTAAATATATTGATTTATTAATGATTATTAACCCGTGATTGTAAAAATGTTTACAATAGATAATTATTCAATAATAACAATAAAAAAATGTATGAAAAACATCAGAAGTAATTAGTGAAATAAAATTTTATGTACTTTTAAAAATGTGTATATGTAATTATTACGTATGTTACATATGTAATATTTTATGTACAGGCATTATTACATATGTGTATATGTAACAGTTGGTGAAACGTCTGATTATATTCAATATTAATTGAAAATTATAATTTAGAATCGTATTATTTTTGGATTTTCTACTTTAATTTCTGTTTAATTTTACTTAATTATTCTGGAAATTCTGTTTAATTTTATCTACATTAAAGTTAACTACAGAATGACTGAAAAATAGACCCCCACAAGAACAAGATATAAACAGAGGAATACATGCTCAATCTTGAATAAATTGCAAAAAATTCTTATATTTTAGTTCATTATTCCTTTAATACTGCAAGACAATATTCTCCCTAAGTCGGAGTTTATCATCATTTCGTTTATTTTTTTTGTTGCCAACCATTTAATCGCTCTTTGGTTTGATATAATTTTTCTGACTTTAATTTGCGTATAAATAAATGGGTATATGTAATTTAGTAGGCGTACGTAAAAGGAAGTAATATAGTGTTCACAACAATTTTTTTAATTAGATACCAGCATAAATTGAACAATCAATTTCAAAATATTCCAATGAGTTACAATCATCTGTTCATCGGATTTAACAGCTGTAATAACCGAAAACATCGCTATGGAAACAAAACACAAAACATTTTCTATATTCTGAACAAGACTAAAAGCAATCAGAGTAGTTGAGTAGTAAGAGTAGTCGTTTCGTGTATGTGTACTACTAAAAAGGGTTTACGTTTCTTTAATTGATTGTAAATATTTTATTCACCGTTCGATTTGGCTGGAATTTTGTTTGGAAACAAAAAATAAAATAAAACTTAATTAAAATATAAAATATCTATCTCTTTAATCGCATAAAACGAAATCACAAATTAACAAAAGAAAATTCGAGTTAATTTTTTTAATTCCGTACTGAAAGACCTGAAGTTTAATGAGATAATAAATGAAATTAATATTTAAGAGATAAAATTTCCCGATTATTACGGTATTATGAAAAGAAAATACGCGATAAGCATGGCTAGTAAAACGCTAAGGTCGATATACAGCTATTTACTGTTAACTATGGTTCATTAATAGCATACATGCATCCCAGCCAAAAAATTCCTCCGAATTTAAGGAATATTTTTTCAGTGTCTTTAGATAATTGAGTTTACATCTTCCTTCCCATCTAGTTCCTACATTATTTAGAATGGCTGGCATTTACCTAAGAAAGAGGCGTTATCATAAAAAACCAAATAATATTAAATATTTAAGAAATTTATCCTTAAAGACCATTAGTATTTGTATCTTATATATAAAGCCGAAAGTTTGCTTTTCTGTCTGTTTGCTTGTATCGATTGGTTTGTTCTCGTACAATGCTAGAACAAACCGATCGATTGCTCTCAAATTTGTAGGATGCAATCGTGTTATGCTAGAGAACGTTTAAAGACATAGAACGAGGCTCTAGTCCCACCTTAAGGATGAAGTTGTAAATTAAAGATATTCATTAAAATAAAAAAGAGAATAAAAATTAAATTAATTTCTATCACCATGGTAAGAGAAATAAATTGTGAAGTTTCCTTCGTCGAAAGTGTGTATACTTTAGTTACCATAGTACTGCAATTATGTCTGTTGCAATTTAGTCTCTTTTTCTGGTTTCTATAAAGCTTGAATATTTTAATTGTTATTTGCGTGTATTATTTTAACAATCACGAGGGTAACGAACACTACAGAGGCTTGGCTACACGAGAACGGTGAGCAAAGCGAGTTCTACGGCCCTGGGATCGGCCCCGGGGCTTGCCTACGCCAGCCTGTGTCACACGGGGTTCAGGAACGGAGCACCCTGTGTAGCCCCACCTACAGTCAATCGAAGAGAAAAATTGTTTATGGGACACTTTTTGCATTAATATTAAATAAATCAATTTTAACAGCTCGTTTTACCTAATTATTATTTTTTTTTTTAATCCTTCATTGCTGGTTGGAATAGAAGAATCTTTTACATTACAATTTTAAAACTCTGTTGCTTAGATACGATATTAATTCATAATAATTTCATAGGTTTTTTTGTCCCAATTCAAAAATATATGCCACCAATGGTCGTGACCCTATACAATAGAGTAAATACGGTTTTTTTATTGATAAGTCAATACGGTAGGAACTATTAGCATGAAATAAATATATAATTGTCTACAATTAACATTTTTCGAATTCCGGAGCGCGAGTGGGGTAGAGTCTCGGTCTTTCATCCGGATGTCCTGAGTTCGAATCCCGGTTTGACATGGCATTTTCAAACGCTACATTAATCATTCACCGCATCCTCTGAAGCAATACCTAACGGTTGCCCCAGAGGTTAAAGAAAAGAAAAAGCTCCATGTACTATTATCATATAAATAAATAAAAAAACATGATGGTTTCATTTCTTCCCTTTCTCAACGAAATCTATAATTATTTTAGCCTTAACTGGATTTACAATTTTTAAGAAAATTTAAAACTATCTAATTTTCCCCCTTCTACAATTAAAACAACAGAAATTACTACGTATTTCTACCAGCGGATCTCAACAAAATGGAAAATTGCTGAGCAAATATAAATTATCAAATATTTTTTGTGTGTATATATCATACACAGGTTTTAGTAAAACAACGAAATAAGCTTTGAAATGAAATTGATTTTGCCGGTGTTGTTATTTTTAAGAAGATAACGAATGGATTCATCGAATTTAAATATAAAACTTCCAACCAACCAAGAAATAAAATACAAAAGAGTTTTGAAATGAAAAAAAAGGAGCAAAAGGTGACTAATATTGTTAAATTTACATTTCACGTAGTGAAAATCTTTGCCTACTGCAATATTGGAATAAATAAAAAAATTAAAAAATGTTGGTTTAATAAAGTGTGTTGTTAAAGCAGAAGATTCAGTGTGAAAATATTTTTAAATCTTTATTCGTAATCGAATCATCCGCGTTCCCGTTTTAGTACGGATACGGAATAAAAAATAAATAAAAAAATAGGAAACAAAAGATTGAAATAAATAATACAAACGTTTTTATTAGTAAAATAAGTTAGATAAGTATTTTAACTACACAATTTTCGCACAAAATTTTAACGCATATCAGTTGAAGAAAAAGGAAGGTTTAATTATATACAAAAATAAGTTATTAAATTATTAGTGAAATCTAATTTTTTTAAAATGTGAAGCTACGTGTTCCGATTTAAATCGTTATTAATATATTTAGAACTGTCCCTGAATGACTTTGACCGCTGGAAAAATTACAAAAAGATAATTTGTAGATAAATCTACCAAATATTGGTAGATTGGTAGATGGTACCAAATTTGGTAGATTAATCTACCAAAAACTCTTTAAAATTCATCAAATAGTACATCAAAGAAAATTATTTCAGTAGAATTTATGACTTATAAAATATTGTAACGTTCAGAAACAAATTATAGTGGACAATTTTAACGAAAGTAATAAAAATATAAATTTCTAATTTCCTACGGAAATTATAATCAACTCATTTAAAAATAAATTTAATTAAAATAAAGATGAATACGATATGATAAAAAATTGGTATATTTGAATTATTTTAGATAATAACTTGGTAACAAACAAGTATTAATTATCATTAAACATAATATTACTATAATCTGAAAGGAGACGAAACAAATTTGTTCCTCTGACAGTTTTAGATCAAAAAAAAGTTTACTCTTCGGACATTTTATCAAGATATGATACCTCCTCTATTTTCGTATCACCTCACTACACTCCAATAGATTACAGAGAAAGAAAAAAACCATTAAGACAATCGTTGCTTCATTTATACAAATCACACACTAAATTTCAATTTTCTAAAAATCTACTCGTACCTAAAATATTAAGCGAAATAGAGATTATTATAAAAAGAAAAAATGAGTAAAACTGAACAACTCGACAAAACCATTGTATCAGTCTGTCAACTCCCGGCTCCATAACCAACCAGTTTGCTACCACTTGAACGGGTGTACAATAGACACTGGATGTCCCAAACTATCGCTTCCATCCAGTCGAGTAACTTACAGGTAATTATTTATTTGGCAGGAAGGGATTAGAAAAACTTGTAATAAAGAATATTTTAATGGCTAAGTATGCAATAGCAACTATTATAAATAGGTATATTATAAATATATTTATTTTCAGTTTTTAGGTTAAAATTAATAATAAGCATATTAATAAAATTCTTACGCAGTTAGAAAATCTTTTCATTATTTTATTGTGTTTCCTTCTGAAAAATTATAAGTTCATTCTAATCATAAAACTTTACAAAGAAAACTAATTAGTAATATATAAGAAACAGAAATAATTAAACAATCAAGAAACAAATATAAATAACAATTTTTAATATACTATAACAAGAAAATGAGTAATAAATTAATACTAAATAATAAATTAAGCGAAAACTGAGTAACAAATTAATTACTATTTCGGACACTGATTTTCAGAGTAAAATACGTAGTGTACGTTTGATTAGTCGTAAACCTACACACAAGCATCAATTTAGTATTAAATTTAATACTGTATTAACTTGGTCTATAAATATTTTATTTCGATAAAGGATTGCAATGCTTTTTCAAAAAGTTAGTATTAAACTTCGTGAAATGATTATAAACTAAACCGAAGAAAATATTTATTTTCAGTGAAAAAATAGAATTAAATCAGTTTTGTTCTGTCAGACTGCCAATACATCTTTCACCTTTAAATTAATAACTTCTCATCTTAAAAACATATTATATCCAGATGTGAAATAAATATACATAAAATTTAAACAATATTTAATAATGAAAAAAACGATTTTGAGATTTTATAAAACAGAAAATATTTTAAACTGTTCCTTCGAAATGGATAGTCTTGTCTTTATAGTTGAAAAGTTTTGGTACGTCCTGGAGGAACTACCATCGGAGGGTACGAGGACGCCATTGGAGTCTGGTGACGGTGGCCACCCAAACGCAGAGGTGATGGAAACGAGGGGCCGTCCAGACGGAGGACAGTGGGTCCACATTGGGGTTAAGACTTCGCATGGACGTACGGCATCACTGAACATCACAGAACAAGGAGATGGGTGATGGAGATTTTTCTCGGTTGATTCTTCATCAATGGCCCAAGGAGGCGTGTGTAGCTTCTGAAGTTCTTGGAAATGTTGCTGGTGCTGATGGCCTGGCCTAGCTGGTAGACTTACCCCAAGATGAGGAATCTTGGACTGATTCAAAGATGTTGGAGGAGATGCCCTGGGCGGGCCGATGTTGCGGTCAGGTTCGCTGAGGGCGGGCCAGGTAGTCGCTGGTAGTACTCGGGCAGAGGACCTGGTTGGTGGGGCGGTACCAGTGGGTGGAATGTATATCGTGGTAGCAGTTGATTCTTCCAACGGGGGCGGTACCAGTGGGTGTAATGTACATCGTGGAAGCAGTTGATTCTTCCAACGGTAACGAGCGGTTGGTCTCACGTATCGTAGAGTTCGCCAGGTTAGGGTTGGCCGCAAATCCTGAAGAGTGTTTTTGTGAGCCTCGTGAGAGGATGAGGCAATACATTCGTAAGATGACTGAATACGTGGCTCGGAGGAGTTCCGCTAATCTTTGTATGCATTATAATGGGTCTTCGATGGGGGTTAAGGAAAGTCGACCCCAGGCAAAGAAATCAGTGGGTCCCCCCAACCACGACTGCTGTGTTGGTGAAGGCGGCGGGACGATCATACGCGGACCTTCTCCGAAAGGTTCGAGACACTGTTTCGTCGGATGAGGTGAACATCTTTTCGGCGCGCAGAGATCAGGGAGAAGGTCTTCACATACGGGTCCAAGGCACAGGAGATCTGGTTACCATATTAAGGCAACAAATATTGGACAAGGTTGAAGGATGCATGGACACGGCGGGTAGGGGCGTTCGGTGGGTACACTTACTCATTAACGTTGACACGCTTACCTCAGAGGAGGATTTGGTGCGTGAGACGCGCAGGACTGTTAGTAATTCGGTTACACTAGGATGTTGTCTCTCTGAGGGTGTCATATGGTGAAACAAAAGTGGCAACGGTGGTGGTACCTCCTCTGCCGACACAATTATTGAAGGTTAGTTGAATTAGAGACGGGTTGGTGTCTTGTTGAATATCTAGGAGATCCGACGAAGAACGTTGCTATCGATGTTGGGGTATAGGGCACCGGGCGGGAACCTGCGGCAGTACTGACAGAAGGGGCGATGTTTTAATTTTGGGCTGAGGGGCATCTCCAGAAGAACTGTCAAATGGAGGCTAAGTATTCGCACTGCAATGCGTGTAGGCACGCTGTTGGGAGCCGTAGCTGCAGGGTCGGCGCTTGGAAATGAATCCTGTAGTCTTCACTCTTGGGATGGTTTTAGGGTTGGGACAGTCCAGTCTAGGAGGGGTAGGCCGCATAGGTGACCCACCCTCGATGACAGGGCGGAGACTCTCACGTGGCTTCCGATTTTGTGGGGTAAAATAAGATCGTAGTACGGTGGGGATCCCTCCGGGATTTCCTCATTAGAGGCAAGGCGTAAAGATCGGACCCCGTTGGAGTCCCATCATTATAAGCGTAACATATCACCAAAAAAACTGAGTCCCGGCTGCCTAGGGGGGACATTAGTTCTCGACGAGGCATTTGAGGCGAAGGCACCCCTGAAGCTGTGTTAAGGATTAGAATTGTGTCCGGCTCCGGGGCGGGGGGGAGGGATAAGAAACGATGCTCTAAAAACAAATAGAAGATATTTATAACCTTTAATACCAAATCTCTTTAAACCTAGTTATTTCATAAACAATTTTTAAAAAAAAACAAATTTTTTAATAATACTTATTATTAAATTAAACCTCATTTATTAATTATTGATCAAATAATAATTGAAAATATTAATTTTTTAACGAATAAATAGCTTATGTTATTTACCTGCTTTTCATTAACAAAAAGATGAGAACGAGTATTAATATTTTATTAACCAATATCTCGGATTTGATTTGATCATAATAAATGATATGTAACTTTCGTAACTACTAAAAAATCAATTTTAGGTATTATTTTCTTTTATTTCTGTTTTGTTTTTAAACTCCGCTATTTTGAAATTTGAAAATGTTAATTTTTTTGTATGATATATTTATTGAAGGGTCATGTACAAGATGTGGATACTAAGATTCAGTATGTTGCATAAATGAGATATTAATTTTTATAAAAAAATTGGCTTACTACACTTATAGAAGAAAAACGAATCAATTTTACGTTTATGTTTACTGAATATTTATTTAATAAGGCCGTAAAAGTAAGAATTTTTATTTTTGAATTTCCATATAACTAAATAGGAGAAATAAAATATAATTAATATTACGTAGACGTAAAGTTAGAAACACATAATCAATAGTAAATATTTGTTTAATTATAATTTGCATAAACAAAGAAAATAATAAACAATAATTATAAATTACCGATTGTCAGCCAAGAATAAGATCGAATAAAGGTTAAGTAAACCTTGAAAAGGTCAAAGTTATGATAATGCGTAGTATCACTTCGAAGAATATTAATGTATATTTAGGAAATTGAGCAGATTCATAAAGGAAGAGCTAAGTAATATTTAACCAAAACTCCGATCGTCAAAGAAAATATCCTTTAGTAAACTGTTTGTCGATTTTGAGTAGAGTATATCGTTCATAAAGGATAGCTGCTTTGTCGTTAAAATCTTAGTCTTATGTGCCTGAAGTAAACTTGGATGAGCTTTTCAAGGATAGGTTAAGATGTATTAAGCAAACTAGACAGATAGTAAAGTGGGAAAGCAAGTGACAGAGTGTACGAGGAAGAGAGAGGGAAGAACGTATGGGGGTTAACTGTTGCTGAAAATGGATCGATTGAATGGAGTGAATTACAGGTAAAAGGTTTGAGAGAAAGTTTGAACACGTGTGGTAAATTTTCAACAAACATAAATGAAAATTACGGTGATGAAATATAAATATATTTTCAGGGTTAACAAGTACATTTTAAGAATCTGAGGAAGCGATTCATATGCTTTGCTTATTACGTAGAACTATTTTATAAAAAATTCGTATATTTTATATAATGCACCACCCACACAAGTTCAGCTAAAGTAAACACACTTTTCAATCATTTTAAAAAAAAACACGTTTTTAAAATATTTTCCTGAATCGATGATAGTCCTTCCATCTTTTCATACCCAAATATTAATATTAAAAATAAATGGAACTTTTCGCAATGAGATCTCATTTATAAGCTTTTATTTAACTTGCTTTAGTTATAATCAAATCTTGCAACTGCCTATATCTTTTGATCTATCGTATGAAAATAAATGAAATTTTTTATACGTATGTAACTTCAATGACAATACAATACTACGATGTTAGAACTTGGATATGGCCCACCCTCACCCACCACAGGGCATTAACCCTACGCTAAATCCATGCATGTTGCCGAAAATTTATATTTCTCATCAACATCGTATGAAAATCAATGAAATTTGTTACATATATGTAACTTTGCAGTGTAAAAATAAATAATTTTACTTTATTTTTTTAGTCATAATAAACAAACAAAGCTTTTATTAAACTCGCTTTAGGAATAATCAAATATTGCAACCGCTATATCTGTTGATCTATCGTATGAAAATGATTGAAATTTCATACACGCACGTAACTTCGATGTGTAAAAATAAATATTTTTGCTTTTTAATCTTAATAAACAAATAAAATTGAACAAACAATAATATTCAGATATAAATATTATTAAGAATATTTTTTTTGGATGTAAAAAGTTTATTGTTCATTAAGACTAAAAAGTAAAAAATAAATAAAAAAATACAAAAAAACAAAAAAATTACAAAAATATATTTGATTACATATAAAAAAATTATTTTTTAAAAAAGCTTTTATTTAACTAATATTAATATTAACATTAATAAAAAAGGAAACAAATTAGAAAAACCCTCTAAAAACTAAAAAATAAGAATTAAATCAAATTGAAAATTTTAAACAAAAAATATAATATTTTAACAAATATAAAAATTCACTGAAAAGTAAAAAATAAATTATATAAATATCTAATAAGTAACCAATAAATAAATGTAATAATTATTAAATTTAAAAATTAAAAGTAATGAAAATATTTAGTTAAATAAAAACGTGGCGCAGTTTTTATAATAATCTTTTTGAATAAGTATTTATAGACATTTGCTAAATTTTAAAATATATTTTTTGTTTAGTGAGGTTGTTTAGTACATCTACATACTTTATTTGTCTGTAATAAAATAACTGAAGTTTTAATTCTTTGATAGTTTAAATTTGCACTGAGATGGCCTTTAAGGGTTAATAAGATAAAAAATAAAAATTAAATTTAGAAATCTTGCACATAGTTATTACATTTTGACGGTAATCTGAAAAATTATTAATTATTATCATTATTATAATTATAATCGTAATTATGAATTCATTAAATAAAAATTCATAATCAATTAAACTGAAACTTTTAGCGGAAATAGTACGTTTATTTTAGCTTAGATTACAAGCAGAATTCGAAGATGAACTTCAGCTATGTGAAAACACGTACAAAGAAATCGAGTGGGTGCATTTTCCCAGATTGTTACTCGTAGCTAGTCAGTCTCAACTGGAGAGGTTCCAGCAGACGTTTCGGCCTCCTCGTGTCGTTATTGAAAATGAAAATGAAGATTAATTGTTGTAAAAATAAATGTTGTGTTGTTTTAAATAAATTATAAAATCAGAGCCACGCTTTTATTTAACTAAATATTTTCATTACTTTTAATTCTAAAATTAAATAATTATTATTTAGTTATTGGTTATTTATTAGATATTTATATAATTTACTTTTTACATTTTAGTGCATTTTTATATTTGTTAATATATCATATTTTTTTGTTTAAAATTCTCAATTTGATTTAATTGTTATTTTTTACTTTTTAGAGGGTTTTTCTAGTTTGTTTCCTTTTTATTATTAATGTTTATATTAATATTAGTTAAATAAAAGCTTTTTTAAAAAACAATTTTTTATATGTAATCAAATATATTTTTTTTATAATTTTTTTTTTTTGTATTTTTTAAAATTAGCCACTAATTTAATTTTATTTTATTTACCACTTTAAATGAGAAAAAATATTCAAAAATTCATCTTATTAGTGGAACTCCATACTAATGATCAACTGAAAAATTGGTAATTTACATACAAACAATTTAATAATTGAAAAATAACAAATAATTTAAGAGATTTTCTGAAATTATATGACGTTATTAACAAAAAGGAATTTAGATTTCATAATATAGAATTATGTGAGTCAATAACAATACGATTATTAGAAAGTTGAAATATATTATAGCTAGTACAGAAACTGAACTTCATTATTTATGTTAATTCTAATATTAAAATTTCTTTCCCCTAGAGTAAAGATTTTACTACAAAATCTGTCCCAATGATTTTACAACAATAACCTGTCTCTAATTTCTCATCAATTATTATGATATATACTTAAATTTGTTAGACTTACGTCAATATTTTTCCTAGAAAAACTATTACTATTATAAAATATATATATATATATATTATTGGTAAGAAATTTTAAAAAATTTGCGGAAAAATCAATTCTTTATTAATTAAAAAATGACACACGGCTAAATTATGTATTAGGTGTAAGGAAAGATTAAAAAAATGATAAAAGTAATTTCCTTTTTGTTCAAACTAACTTTCACAGAAGTATACTTATTTCCCATAGTAAAATAAAAATTAAAACAACGCAGTTCGAAAAATCATATTACTTACCATTATGTAGTAGTTAATTAACCGTAAAAAAAATATTTTTGTCCATTTTAAAAATCAGTATTAAATTTTTAATTAAAATCATTAAATTTTTAGTCCATTACATTGTCAGATACTTATGAGCTGCAATAGATTATTAAATTTACTCGTAGTAATGAAGATATATATGACAGGAAAAATAAAAAAAAATTTATGAGGTATTTTTGGAGGATATAAACTTATAAAAAAAATAGAAACTTCTTCTTTTTTTTTACTTTAAAAAAATTAGAAATTTGTCACTTGAACAATCTAAGTTGTGCTAGTGCATGTTATGTGAATACATTTAATTATATCTAATTAAGGATAAGTCATTATTTTCTTTATTTTTTTAAGAGATAAGGAAACAAATTGAGTTTTTAAAACATTCTTTTGTGTTGTGAAATAAAATATTTACTGTAAAAATGTTAAAAAAAAGTGAATTAAAATGGAAAGTAAGTTATAATAATTTATTAGGTTAATAATAGTCGAACAACTGTGTGGTTCCCACAGAAAAACTTCTTTTATTTACTTTTTTAAAAATTTATTTGAGAGTTAAAGTAAACTTAACGATGATTGCCTTAATAAAATAGAATTTTGCATAATTATTTATTTTTTATATTTACTTATTAATTTACAGGAAGCTACTAATTTCCTGTTTGTTTTATTTATTTATTTTAGAAGAGTCACGCAAACTGTAACAAATCCATTGTAATAAGAATTTGGGAGTAGGATAGAATCTTACTTATTAATAATTCAGATTCTAGAAAAGAATGAAAAAGTAACACGTAATATTACATTAAATTTAAAAAGAATAAAAATAAACTCTTACCCTTTACGAATGTCCAAAACATAAGTTTATTTTTTAAAAAAATATTAAATCTAAAACCTTTTGACATGTGTAAAAGCTTTTAAGTTTTTTCTTAAAATTAATTTAATATTTATACAAAAACAAACATTTAACAAAAAAACAACTGAACCGAAAAGTTTACAGATTACTTTTTTCTGCCAAAGACAACAATGTATTAAAATGTCGATCAGGGTAAAGGTATTTATTACAAACAATTCAGTAATAAAATAAATAACTGAATTCACAAAGAGAAAAACTCAAGTACCAATTAAATTAAAACATCACAATAAATATAATCTTATTATTAAAAAAAAATTCTTCTAATGAACTTGAAATAATGTTAACAATAAATAAATTTAAAAAAATATATCCATACCAAATGTACACGAAATTCTCCCAGAATTTTGATAACCTATTCTTATCATGAAATAAAAATTGATAAAGTTCATACAAACATAAGCTCTAAAATGATGGTGCTCCCCCGCACTTCAATGCATTGGTCACGGACGCTTTGATCGAAGAATTTCGAGATCGATGGATAGATCGTACTTTCGCCTCCAAGGAGTCTAGACCTGACACCTTGCGACTTTTTCTTGTGGGGGTACATCAAAAGAATGGTTATACACAAAAAATTCGCGACCTAAACCGCTTAAAAAACAGGAGTAATGAAGCAATGAAAACCATTAACGAAGAAATATTAACTAATGTTTGGAGAGAAGTTGAGTATCGTTTGGACAATTGTCGAGCGACTGAGGGCGCACATATTGAAATTTATTAATTATGTAAAAAAATGTTTGAGACGACAAATTTGAAAAATAAAAAAACATAAACTGTAAGTAATTCTGTTTTATTTTAAACTATGTTCAAAACCGCACCATTCTTTTATGATAACCCTATATATTGTCTTACTTTTTTTAGGTAGATTTCATAACAAAGCTACTTGTTGTAATGGGTACTATGATTCGACTTCTGGAAAACTTCGACATATCTTCGCCTTTCACATTCCCCAGATCCCAAACCTCGGTCAGCTCAAACGTTTATATATATTTCACTTTCTTGTGGACACAATAACTGCTGTAATTTTGCGCCAATAACTTTCAAATTGTTCCTTGAAAATAACTCGCCTGAAAATCTCGATCGAGTTCGTTAACGGCCAAAATCGAACCATAGGGATGGAAATGGGGGATTTTTTTCGAAAAAAACAAAAATCCCTTTAACTTTCTTATTAAATAAAATATCAATTCGTTTAACGTTCTTACTATTTTTTTTGGATAAGGGTCTAAACTTATTTTTTTTTATATCATTAACCATTGGTCCAGGGAGTTGAAAAAATGAAGTTTCAAAGAAAAAAGAATCATACCTCCCTTAATAGGCACAGTATCAAATCGGTTTAAAGTGGTCGTTAGTTTAATGGACTAACGACCACTTTTAGGTAAACTTTTAGGTAATGTTTAATGGACATTACCTAAAAGTTTTTTCTGAAAGAATTTTTTATATGATCAACCCTTACGGCAAGAGATGACCAAAATTTTGCTAGAATTAAGCAGATTAGACTGGTATGCTAAACATGTGAAACTTTTTTCACATGCAACCATCGTCGTAGTGAGTAAATTTGAAGTTTTTCTTAACTTTAAGATAGAAATCTTTTTTATCCCCTACTTAACACCGGCGAAATTTATCTCCATTTTCCGGCGTGCCGAAAGGGATTTTTTTATTAAACATTGTAAAGTATAGTAAATAACCAAATATATACTTTTAATTATTCTATATGAAAATGTTAAACAAACGCAGGCGTAATTAATTTTTTGTTTAGTAGCAATTAAGAGGAGGATAAAATTACTTGACTGAATATCATCAGTATTCTAGTATTTAGTTTATCAGTAAAATATTCCTCTCTTTTTAAGCAGTAGATATTTGTGTAAAAAGTGTGGTCTTGAAGTTCCGGTAGGTAATAAGAAAAGATATATAATTTCAAAAAGCCCATACCAATTTTATTCATGGGTTTTTCAAAACCAATGAAATATTTAAAAAAAAAAAAAAATATTAATAACAACTCATTAAGATAAAGAACTGATAAAAATATACAGATATTCTCTATAATATGAAATGTAATAAAAACTTTCTTAATAAATTTCATACATAAAACAATGGCGAATGGAAATGTATTGAACCGACTTGAAATTTAACGGAAAAATTCCAAGGAGAGGGGATAGGGATACAATAATGTCAAACAAGTAAAAAAAGCAGAATAAAATTTTTAAAATGCCTTCATTAGAAGATCTACAATGAAAAAGAAAAAAAAAATTCTCCACCAAAGATTTTAGACTAAAGTAGTATTGGAAAAATGTAACGGAATAAGATAAAGTGAAGGAAAGTGTTTTTCTGACAGGTAAAGTCGCAAAAACAAGAGTCAGTACTATTCTGTTAAAAAGCATTAAACTAACGATCGCTTTTTGGAAATGTACAAGCAAGTAAAAAATTTATGTCAACAATTTTCATTTCACTTTTAACTTATTGCTTGATGTATAAATTAAATTTGCTAACAGTCAACATGATATAACAAATACAGAGCTTATCCCGAAGTTCTCCGGGACTTTCTATAACCTATTCTATTCGTGAAAATAATGGATAAACATTTCTTAAAATGCTCGTTTGCAAGTTACGGCTAATGAAAAAATTCGCTCGGATTTCAGCTACCCCCAATGAATTGAGATCGTACCGAAATTATTAGGACTAATTAAGTAGCAGAATTAGTGATTTCTTATGATTATTGATCTTAAAAACCGAATAAAATATATCCTAGAACTGTATTTGAGTAGTTTTTGAAAAATAAGGGGGTAAAAACCAATAAACTGTAGTAAAAAAACCTTTTTACTCCGGAAAAACCCCCGAAGAACTTTATGATAGACTCTATATTTGTGGAATATCGCTTTAGTACATCTAAACCTAAAGGAACAGGTTTCTTAAATACAGTTCAATTAACTTAAACCCCTCACTTGGACTAACCATTTATGCAATAAGATACGATAGAGACTTTTTATTTGCAAATATTTAATTTATCGTTTATAATTTTTATATTTCGCTTTATCAAATGAAAGTATATACTTAATTTTAAACTTTAATTTTTTTACCGACTTCTCTTTATGCCACTTTATATAATTCTTTCAATTTGAGAAATAAATAAAATTTAAATTGTGTAAAATAAAAACAGTTTAAAGTAGGCAATCTTTAAAATAAATGGCAAATAATTTATTTTTCAGTTACTGTTTTTTAGAGTAAGGTATAACTTAGTATTTCTATACCTTACTTCGAGTTGTTCTTGTGCTAAAAAAATTTATTGTTGTTCTGCCATTTCAAGAGCTGTGCTAAAAAATTACTGAAATTAATTGGAAATAAAGTTTACGTTTAAAACGTTTATTAAAATTCTACTTAAAATCTAAACTTTAAATGGTCATTTTGATGGTCAAATAATCATCATCAAACACACACAGTGGAAAATCAATGAGAAAAATAAAATAAATGAAAAAACAAAAAAAAATTAATTGACAAATCAAACAATAATTAGCACTGTAACTATTATTTTAACAGAAAATTTAGAAAAACCGTAATGTATAATTATTTTTAAAACTGTTGTCATTTCAGTCAGTCCCAAAAGAAAACGAAACTATTATTTCAAAAAGATTAAACCATTTGTATTTATAATACAGACAGCAAACTATGATTTAATATCCACCGCTTATTAAGTATTAGATATATGAAACGTCTTTTAAGAAAAATAAAAATTAGTATGCATCTTAAAACAGTGAAACAGATGTCTCATGCACAAAATTTGTTTAATATTCATATAACTGAAAACTTTCATAATTTTTAATAAATATAAAATCCAAAAAGGCTTAAATATATAGTAATTCCCTAATGCTGTTCAACAATGAAATAGTTTCTGAATTACTATCGATAAATTAAATTTCCCATTTACCTAATCCATGTTTATGGAGTACATTTTGTAAAACTATAGTTTCTAATAAACTAATGTAGAAGTTTAAATGGTTTAGTTCTTAGTTCTCAGTTTTCCATTCAAACTAACTTTTAATTTAACCTCCCTTCCGCTACTGTTTGTTAATCAAAGTAACTATTGCTTAATTTACCTGACACATCTTTAAATTAATTATCGCAGATTTCAGCTCTGTACTACTTAAGGAGAAAGAAATTATTTATGAGTAATTTGATTATGATGTCTTATGTATGTTTAGTAAGAAAAGATGTTCTCTTTTTTACTACTTAAAAGAAAGCGGAAAAATCTCTAAACAGTGATAATCTATTCCAAATTAAACTTATCTATAATAATTTTATCAAACATAACACGTTGGTACGATCCCCCCAACGGTACTGCAAGGGAGTCCCCACCTGATCATCAGAAGCGGGAAACCGAGGCCTCCCTCTCCTGGATGGGACTGTTCCTCAGAGATACCGTGATGTTCCTACGAAGAAGCAGTTCCAGATGACGATGGAGCCATCTTACATCTCCGACCCCCGGGCGCATGACCATGTGACTTGCAGAATAAGCACTCAGGGTCCTGCTGGCAGTCCTTGCGTAAATAGCCAGCCTTACCGCATGTAAAACAGTGGCCGCTTCTGTCTGTGCCAGAACACAGCTTGGTCCTGTGGCCTGGATTCCAACATCTGAAGCAAAGGTCGCCGAATGTAAGCCGCACCACTCGACAGACCACTCACCCAATTCGAAATCACCCATCAGACAGTAGTTTGTCCGCCAGGATTAGCGGCACTGTCGGTGTAACCACATGAGCGGAGCCGTAAGCCGGCCGCATTGACAATATGTCAATAGTGACGTCCTGTCAATGCTGTTGCTCAATAGTGAACGACTCACCTATCGTCTTGCGAAGCTCCTCAAGAAACTCGTCCTGTGACGTGAGGGCAACCACGCCCTTAACCAGGACGTGGGTTCTTCTGCCGCCCCTACCAGCCAGGGCCGTATTAGCATCCTCCACCTTTTTGGCAATATCCTTGCTGAGTTGTTCCGCCGCGCCACTGTCCGCCCGAACCCGTAGGTGGTGGTCCTTCTTTTGACCCTGCCGGACGGAGAGGATTCCGGTTTCCCCTGGTGAAACTGCCACTTTCCTCGAGCGGAGATCGATCTCCGGTCGATCTGCAAAGTTCCGCCCCTCCGCCATGACCACAACTTTAGTATTCGAGGAACCCGCGGGTCGCTTCCTATCTGCCAGCATCGATGATGGGGATGCCTGTGTCAGATGAACGAGAAGGCGTTTTCCCATCCTTCTCCCTTCGTACTCCACAGATCGCCGTAAGACTTGTCCGACCCGCCTCTTTGGACCACAGAAGCACACCCGCCAATCTTGTCCATTCTCTAACATCCGTGGTATAGACCTGCAAATAGCAGAGGCCACCCCACGATCCCCCACCGCAGAATCGATGAGCAGAGCCGTAATCGGTCCGTACAATTGCGATCCCACAGCTGCTATCCTGTTCGGCGAGGTCCCGAGTAGTTGACTGCAAAAGGAGAACTTGGCCAGGTTTCAGTCTGCCAGCAGTGGCCAAGGCTATAAGCCACGGAGCTTCCCGAAGCACTGTCATGTGCTGAAAATGCTCAATTCGAAATGCCATGTCAACAGTCCAGGCGGAGACAACTCCTTCGTCCAAACTGTCAATACACTCAACAAGGGTGAAGGATCGGAAAATGTCCTTGGGCTAGCCTCTAAGGACCAGCCGTTCAAGATTGGCATCAGGGACGCCATCTTCAACCGTTCGCCGCAACTTTCCAAGCAAGCAACTCGTCCCAATCCCCCATCCGGAGTTTGAATTGCCTCATCAGAGACATTTTGATAAGTCTGTGTGGCTTCGTCCTTCACACTTGGTCGAACATGTTGTCGCCCTTGAAGTCCCTTTTATAGTCGGCCTAAAACATCCTCAAAAGACTCCACCATACAACGCTGCGGTACATGTCTCTGGAGTACTCCTTAATCTCGATCTTAGTTGTAGAGTATTGTTGGACCAAAACATTCAGCTCCCTCGCATTACGAAAGAGAAGCCTCATACACTTCTTCTGTTTCACAAGAGCCAACTCTGTACTTACTACACACCGCTCTCTTGCAGAGCCTTCTTCCCCCATACGACGGAAACGTCCATCGAAGACTCGTATCTCTCCAAGTCGGATGTCTCCTCCTCCGAACATTATGAACTCCAACCAGCCCGAGACTTCTTCTTCCCCTCAGAGGCCGGAGGAGAAGCACGTAGTCGACGCTTCCCTCCATGCTTAATTGACCCCTGTCCATCATCCTGGTCGTCACCCGACCCTATCGGGCCGAGACGGAAAATCTATTTCGTTGTCCATAGCGAACCAGACGAGCCAACAACCCTTCTTCTTCAACGTCTGGCGTCGAATCGAAGTCTCTCCAGTTTTCTTCTACTTACTTCTTGAAAGCAAGCTATCGGTACGCCAAATCTCCGCTATAATAATCTCTTCAATTCTCTCACCACCACTGCTGTCTGCTGTCAGACAGAACTTCCTGCACGGTGACCCCAGACCCTCCTGCCTGGAAGATCTCCGACGCGTAACAGAGAAAATCCCTCCTCATTGATCCGAACGTCGTCCTCAAGTCCGCCTGGATCTGCCATATCAATTAATTATAATCCAAATATATACCAAGTAATATGTATATATATATATACATTATAAAAAATAATAATTTAAATAAAATTATTCTTATAAAATTCGACTTAATAGACCATATAAGCCGAAGGTAAACAGAGATCTAAACTGTCTTTGATTAAATCAATACCGCGTAACCAAGCAAACAGTACTTGGTTACGGAAAATACCAGTTAACAATAAAACGAACGGGAAAAAAACAACAGTAAAAAAAAGCAACAGAAAAACGAAAAACAAATTAAATAACACAAAACTCTAGTAAAAACTTCAAAATACGGAGCGCGAGAAAAAAACGTGCGAACGCATTTTCAGCTGATCTGAGCATCCGTGATTATATAATTAATAATTAAAAAACCCAATTACTAATAATTCTTTTATATATACGTTTAAGCGCTTTCAGAATAAAATTCCATCATCAGGAACTTAAAAAATGTGTGTTCTAAATCTAAATCTAATTCTTAATCTTAATAAAACTAAAACTTCTTCGGTGGAGACATTCATAATGACAGGAAGTTAAGTCAACATAATTCTAAACATTGACGACGAATGTTGTATTATATTACGTTATGTAAAAGAATTTACATGAAGAAGAAGTTTTAGTTTTATTAAGATTATAACAAACATTTTTTACGTTCCTGATGATGGAATTTTATTCTGAAAACGCTTGAACGTATATATAAAAGAATTGTTGGTAAGTGGTTTTTTAATTATTAATTAAATTTATCTGTCTAGTTTTAAGAATTCTTCATACAAGTTCCCTTCATCTCCTGTTTTAATAAGTTCCATAGGATAGGCTGTTAATCAATATAAATTTTCCAAGATATTACTCATTATGACAAATTTTAATTTTCAAACTATCCAGAAAACGGAAAAAAAAATAATGATGAATGCGCCAACAAGGTTTGACAATTTAGATCATTTGGATCCTTTTTCACCTTCGGAGATGAGTGATAAACAGTACTTCATTTGTTTATCAAAGCCTATTCGTTTTGATAACCATACTTTGAAATATATAGTAAATAAATGTCCCGGTCTCACATCCCTTTTCAACTCGTACTTTTTAATTCCTTAAGGTTGTTAATAAAAATAATTTTCTCCTAATTTTTCAAGATATAAACTTAAGAATAACTAGCTAAATTTCAGATTTCTATCTTTTTAGGAAAAGTAGGAGAATTTATGGTGAGTAAAATAATAGGGGCTTCTTTACAATCATTTGTTTCTCTTTTCATTCTCTTTAGGATTAAAGTTAAAAAAAAAATAATAATGTGGTATACTCAGCATTTTTATTTTTTATACTGTAAAATCGAAATAATTCAACTTTTTTTTGGAATAAGATCTTAAGAGGTTACGTTAATCAAGATAGAATAATCACTTCTTTAGTTTCTTCTTTATGAATGTTTCAGTCTTATGATTGGGCCAGTATTCTTTTATTTTTTGTGACTGTAATTATTTATGTTCTTTCAGAGAACTTTAATTTAATAATGATATTAATAAGAGTAATTGGTAGTCTAAAATGTAATAAGCCTTTTGCGCACGAGACAGAATTAGTGTTCCAAATCTCAGGGTACGTGAATCGCAGGGGGTCAAGCTGAATGATAATTGACAGCTAGCAGTTGAAGCTGGGAGATGTTCAAAAATTGTCTGAGATTGGGAGAAATTGACTGGGGTGTTTTAATTAATCCACCATATAGGTCGGACCTGGCATCGTCTGATTATCATTTGTTTTGGTCTCCGCAGAACTCCTTGATTAGTATTAAGTTAGTTTTAAAAGAGCTTGTGAAAAGCACGTGTCACATTTTTTGACAATAACTACAAAAGATAGCAACGGGATTACGGTGTTTCCAGTAAAATGGCAGGTCACCAAAAAAAAAAAATTGTGGATATGTGGTCTCTCATAATGTTATTTTCCAATAACGGTAAGTTAGTTCTCAATTTTGACCTCCAAACGCTCAATACGACAACCTGATATTTATTACAATATGTATTAAATGTAATACGTAATATAATTAATTTTATTTAAATTATTACACGTAATTTCTTTTATTACCAATTTTTAAGTCTCCAAAAAATAAATAATATTTAATGATTTATGCTTTTTAAGTACTGTTATTACATTTATTATATTACTATGAACAAAATTTTTTTTTCATTTAAATATTGAGAGATGATGAGATAGATCCCCCCTTTTCAAGAATTTTATACCTCAATTGACAAATTTCCAAAACTTTATTTATTTATTTTTTTGTTATAAAAAACCTCGTTTATTTGCCACCATTTTCTTTTTCATAAAAGTTTTGTATATAATAAAGTATACTCCTATGATGAAAAAGAATAATTTTATAAACATTTCTTAAAAGCAATTATTGTTACTTTGAAGTTACAAGAAAACATTTTAACAGAAAAACATACCATTCAACATATTATTAACCTCTACCAAGAATAATTAGGTAAATAATAGATATAAACAGGCAATAATACATAAATTACTGTTACATACTGCTTTGTTATTTGGGAAGTAGAATTACTAAAGATGTACGAAGCAGGAGCGATATAAAATGCCGAATAGCACAAGCTAAACGAGCCTTCAGTAAGAAATATAATTTGTTTACATCAAAAATTAATTTAAAAGTCAGGAAAAGATTTTTGAAAGTGTATTTTTGGAGTGTCGCTTTATATTGAAGTGAAACTTGGACGATCGGAGTATCTGAGAAGAAAAGATTAGAAGCTTTTGAAATGCGGTGCTATAGGAGAATGTTAAAAATCAGACGGGTGGATAAAGTGACAAACGAAGAGGTATTGCGGCAAATAGATGAAGAAAGAAGCATTTGGAAAAATATAGTTTAAAGAAGAGACGGACTTATAGGCCACATATACTAAGGCATCCTGGAATAGTCGCTTTAATATTGGAAGGACAGGTAGAAGGGAAAAATTGTGTAGGCAGGCCACGTTTGGAATATGTAAAACAAATTGCTAGGGATATAGGATGTAGAAGGTATTCTGAAATGATACGACTAGCACTAGATAGGGAATCTTGGAGAGCTGCATCAAACCAGTCAAATGACTGAAGACAAAAAAAATCATACTGCTTATCACTCTAAGAAAAGTTGAAATTACGAAATTTGGTCGCAAAAACCAAAAAAAAGTCTTTACATTTAAATTAAAATTCATCCACGTATTTTACACATTAAAAAACGAATAGATAAGAAAAGTTCTGTGAAAAAAATGTTATAAGAGTTAAAATATATATTTTATTTTGTACGTTTATACTTGAGCGGAAAATATTTTACAAATAAGGGTTAAGTTGAGACACGAGAAATAGAAAAAATTAAAAAACTAGGATTAATTTTTAGAAAATTAGTATTTAAAAAAAACAATTATGGCTTTTTCCTTTAAAAATAAGGTAACGCTTGTTATATAAAATTCTATCCCGATATTTATTTAAACCGTATAAGATATAACATTAATATTTACGAATTTCGATTTAAAAATTAAGGAATTAATTCCCATCAAATGTATAAAGTGATTTATAAAAGAAAAACGAATATTAGAAAATATGTTATGGTTCTTTTAACCGGTTAATATCAGAAACGTCAATAAAATAATAATCGTAAGCCTACACACAATACAAAATAATATAAAAACGATTTTCACGAACAGCTACTGTATAATTTATGCGATAACAATCATTCTGTGGTTTGTAACAAGTGGGTAAATAATGGAAAATCAATCATATATAACCTATATTAAAATACTGGACAAATAACACAATTTCATTTGTGTGAAAAACATAATCTACAAAAAAGTAAGCGTAAAAGAAAAATAAAACAATTCTCAATCTTATTTTTTAAATTAATGATCGGTTAAACTTTATAATCATTATTCTAAGTGGATTAAAAGAAAATTAAAAGTATTCCAATAATACTTAAACACTTTAAAAGTACTTTGTACATCGATATAAAATTTTATAACGATAATTAACGACCTGATAATTTATTCATGAAAAAGCCACCAATTTCAAGAATGAAAACCTTATTATGTTTATTTAAGAAACTAAGAAATGAAATAGTGTCTTTTTTATAAACCAAAACATACAGCCTCTCACATAACCATGTCAATCCCACTGAAACACTGATGACATTCAGCTTTACATGGAAAACATTTATTCTGTTCACCAAAATAACTCGCTTTAAAGTGGATAAATTAATCCAAAAAAAAAGGAAACTCAGTCTATTATCTACTGCATCTCAGTTGCTTTTACATGTCAAAACTACAGAATATTGAAACAGTGACGTAACCTTATGGGAAAATGAGTAAGATACAATAGTACTTGAAAATGGCTTCCATTATGAGATTAACATAATTGAATACGATGTTACACGTTCTTAAATATATTTTGTAAATTTTTTTGAGGAATTTCAGCGAGACATCGTTCAAATTCGCTCTTCAATTCAGGAATGGTGTGAGGGTGTTTTTTAAGTAGCATCCCAAACGTCCAGAGGGGATAAATCAAGAGACTAAGAGGGCCAAAAGCCATTCTAAATCACTTGTCCATGAAAACACTTATCCAAGAAAGTCATAGTGTTATTGGATGTATGAGCCGTAGCATTGTCCTGGTTAAACGACGTGTACTTTAGCCAGTCTGTACGTATAGAGTTTATAAAATTGTTGCACCATCTGTACGTAGCCCTCACTGTTTTGTGCAATGAAAGAATGACATGAAGATTCGCCGAAGTGATCTCGCATATATTAAAAACCCACTTTTTTCCGTACAGGTGATACGGATTTTCCGTACACCAAATGCGTGAATTCTGTGAATTTACATGTCCGTCAAGGTGGAACCATGTCTCGTCAGATCAAAACCAGTCATCGAATTTTTCCGTATCTGGAGTTACAGATGATATGAATCACTGACCGAAAGGACATGTTTTTCAGTGTTAAAGATAACAACTCGTGAAAAATATGAATTCTGTATGGAAACAGCTTTAATGAGCGATATAAGCACTACCAACGGAGAGACGAAACGGCCTAGATAGGAGTCGCACAGATGTTTTGGAAGTAACAGAATATGCAGCTTGCGCGTCGACCAATTTTTCTGGTGTCAGCAGTTTCTATCGACTAGGTTTAGTTGCATCAGCCTTGTTTGGTTCATCCATACCATATTTTTCTGTGAAGGGATTCTGTGTTTGGGAGTAACTGGCACATCTAATGTTTGGGAGACAAGTAATATTTTCTGCAGCCTTGTGTAACCCATTTTTTCTAAATTTTCCTCAATTAAACATGTAACAAAAGAAGGAAACATTCTTCCATAAGGTTACGTCGCTTTTTGAACTATGTATAAGAAAGAGTGAAGACAGATTGAGGTGAATTAATCGAAATATTTTTAAATATGTTCTTAAATTTCGGCTACTGCCTGATAAAAATTATATATAGCGATATTAAATTATGGAAACCTCTCTATTTTTAAAAATTAAGGGATACTATGAGGAAGAAACCAGTCTGGATTTACACAGTTAAAACGTTTTACTATGTTTTTGAAGTTTTTTCCATCATCTTGGATCTACCATATAAAATCAAAATATTTTTAAATAGAAAAGTCGACTGTGATAAATGATTCTAATGTAAAATTTTACTAGAAAAACGATTGCAAAATTTGTTTCTCAATATAACCTTAATTTTCGAATTATAAACAATCAAATTTGTAAAAATAGAAGAATTGTCCCATAATAACTTCTTTATTTCGTATTACCTTCAGATTTACATAAATAACAAATTTAAACAGTTAATGTTGGAATTAATGGATGAAACACTAATAATAACAGTCTTCATAATAGTAAATAACACTAATAATAACACACAATAACTAATAATTTCCAATAATATTACAAATTAAATGGTTAAATAAACTAATAATAATCTTTAATTATCTGAATATTTAATTTTAAAATTTAGTTAGATCTTAAACTACTTAATATAATAAATTGTTAAACAATTTTGAAATTTAAATGATTAACAAATTTAGACTAGTAATCAGTTGTTACAACAATGTAAATTATTAACTTCTGATTTTGGCTTTTTGTTTCTACTTCTTAATATCCCTCATTTTAAAAATATAAAGCTGTTTTCACAACTTTCTAACACTCGATATAAGAGGAACCTAATGAAAATGAAAAAAAAAAAATACGATTGTCAAAAACAAACATTGCTCATTAACATTGGATAATTACTAATACGAAATAATTAAAGAGCGTCTGGATGACAATTTTAGATAGATTTAATAAGAGCTACCTGTTGTAATGGGTACCATGATTCGACTTCCGAAAAATTTCGACATATTTTCGCGTTTCACCCCCACACACAGTAAAACCCCTGTAAGTTCAAAAGTTTATATATATATATATATATATATATATTTCAATTTCTTGTGGGTACGATAACTGACATAATTTTGCGCCAATCACTTTCAAAATTTACACATAAAATATAATGACCCACAATCTCGGTCGAGTTTGTTAATGAGAAAAATCGGACCATGAAGGTGGAAATGGGGACTTTTTCGAAAAAAAATACAAAATATCGCTAAAACTTTCTTATTAAGTAAAATATAGAATTCGTTTAAAGTTCATACTTTTCTTTGGTAAGAGCCTAAAGCTTATCTAAGTAAAGTTTTTTGATATCAGGAAATGTAGGCCCAGCGGGTGGAAAAAATGGGGTTTCGAAGACAAAAAAAAAATTATACCTCCCTTAATAGGCTCAGTATCAAATCGGTTTAAAGTGGTCGTTAGTTCTCTAAACATTACCCAAAACGTTTGTCTGAAACAATTTTTGATATGACTAACCATTACGACAAGGGATGACCAAAATTTTGCTGGAATTGTAAGATGGGGCTTGTCGTATTCTAAGCATGTGAAAGTCTTTTTCACATGCAACCACTGTCGCATTGAGTAAATTTGAAGTTTTTATTAACTTTAAGGTGGAAATATTTTTTAATCCCCTAATTAGTACCGGTAAAATCAATTTCCGCCTTCTGGCATGAAAAGGATTTTTGTATATCTAAGGTATTTTTTTTTTTTAATTTAAATTTTATTTCATATATATATATATATATATATATATATATATAGCTTATGACACTCACAGATACATAAGATTTCCAACAACGCGGGGTCATACATTTAAATTAGTTCAACCGTTTTGCTACTACAGTAGAACAAAAATACATACATAGACCCTAAATACATTACATTCCTTTTTCGGCAGTCTTGTAAGAAAAAGTTTCTAACAGTGAGAAACAATACAGTTATTTTTCCTGTTTGTCCTCCGGGAATCACCGTCAAGTATTACTTCAGAAGATGAATGAGGATGATATGTATGAATGAAGTGTAGTCTCAGGTCGACCGTTCCTGAGATGTATGGTTAATTGAAACCCAACCACCAAAGAACACCGGTATCTACGATCTAGTATTCAAATCCGTATAAACGTAACCCTTTACTGGGATTTGAACGTTGGAACTCTCGACTTCGAAATCAGCTGATTCTAGAAGACGTGTTCACCACTAGACCAACACGGTCGGTTAGTTTGAAGAATTACTACTAGATAGTTTAACATTCAGAAAACTAGTACAAGATTCCACGGGTTTCCAAGACAAGGAGAAAAACCAAAACCAACAATGTCTGGTCACAAGTAAGAAAGAAAGGAAAGCGAAAGAATGAACTATAGGAAAATCACAATAAAAAATGCTCAAAAGAAACAGAAATGAAAGCAAAATTTTGATTCAAGTGGTCTCCAGTCGGCCATGCTACAAAAAAACAGAAGAAATTACAGGTATTAATAAAATAATTTTAAGATTTTGTTGGTTAAAGATACTAAATTATTATTTAAAACTGTGTAGGTAGGGATATGTAAACCTTAGAAATACGTTTACAAAAGAGTAATAATAATAATACCTTAAAAAAATAAAAATACCTTTAGATATGTGTACCTTAGAAATAGATATGTTTCATAAAATAAAATTTAAAAAAATTCCTTAAATTACTTCTCATTCCAATAAGTTTCAATTTTTAATACTTTATACACTGTTTCAATAAGATAACAAAAATCCTTCATATTTTTGAGGAGATGTAGATTTTAAACTGTAAAAAAAGTATAAAAATAATATTTTATTGGAATTGGTTAATCTTTTTAATTACTTAATAAATGGTGATTGAATACTGAATGTCTTCATCAAACACTGCAGAGAACTTAGTTTGAACTAATATACAACGACGTGACGTGTGTTTTATTGTTTGCATCGTCAGAATGACGTTTCCATTATTGTTTGAATTGTTGAAATAATCTCATTGTCTCACGAGTAATATTCTATAGGTCATAGGTCAGATATTATCATCCTAAACAATCAGGAAATTATACAGCAAATAATATACCTATCTAAATATTTTTAAATTTGATTATATTTTAACATTATAATCGTTTATACAAAAATCAAAATAAAGATATTTTATAATTTTTAAATTCATGAATCCACTTTTTATAGAATAATCCTATTTTTGGAAACATTTATGGGTAAAATTTGATATTAATAATACATTGACGTGTTTTTTGTATATTCATCATTATCATAATTAGGTGTGTAGTTTTAAGATACACATTTTTGACATAAAAGAGAGAGAGTAGTGCTGCTCTATAAATAAATTAAAAATGAATATTGTTTTGTAGAAACGATTTTATTTATTTAACATTACAGATCATAGTTAAAGTCTTTATTAAAATATTTATTTTTATTTATGTGAAAAAATGTTACAAAACCGTTACGTAAATTAATTTATAAATAAAAATATAACAACATTCAACATATATATTTAAATATTATTAAATGTTAACTTTTCGGTTGGATGTTAAAATAACAGGAATACAAAAGAAAATACAAAACAAAAACCCAGCATTTTTCCTGAAATATGAGACTTTACCAGATAAAGCCTTGTTTTGGATTTTTTATTTTAAGTAATAATATCGTAGAAAGGTAAAATGATTGCTTTGACTTGAAGAATTATAATATGGAATATTTGTGATCTAAATATTTTATCTGCGTATTCGCTAGTGACTTGGGATCGGAATATTTTGTGTTTCTGTTATGCATATATACGTACATATGCAGCTACAAAAATTAGATGTAGTTAAAATAGCGGCATTGTGTATCAGGCTGCTATAAAATTTGAAATTGTCTCCCCTTCCCATAATTTCTCATTATAAAATAGGAAAATAACGTACGACGAAAAAAAAAGTATGTTTCTATCTCTCTACAAAATTCGTATTTATTTAAAGCAAAGTTAACTGATAATGTTCAAAATGTTTAAAGTATGGAATTGTGATTCATAAGCGTTTTTAAAAGATCTTGGAATAAGAGTTGACCAAACCTAAAATTTTGAAATTAAAATAATGAATTCTCTCTTGAAATTTACATACCCTATAGATTTAGACTGCTGGTATATATATTTACCATTAAATTTCAAATTATAATTAAAAAAAAAAAAAAATAAATTGTAAAAATTCTTTAGAAATAAGTTTATATATTGTTATTAAAAGCAAAATTGAAAAATAATTTTTTTTAAAGTTATTACACATTACTGTTAACGTGAGGTTTTTTTTACTTTTCTGCCTAGATAGCGCTATAAGGCTCTAGAAGTGAAAGTATTGTAATCGGTGCAATTTATGCATATGCGGTTTTCACCGGATCTTGACGTTTTGACCCCTAAGGAACCCAAACAAACGGATGGAAATTTTACGGATGAATGTTCGTATGCTCATGTATTCGGTATTTGCCTCTAAATCACCTTATAACTCCAGAACTACTGGACTAATTTTGACCAATCTTGGTCTATATATGGGACATTGATGCTATTAAATTTTCAACTTAAAAGGTCAAGCAGGTGAAGCTATAAGCAAGGTCACCCTTAGTATTTCAAGATTACGCCTAATTAAGACTACATTTTCCTTGTACATATTTGTTAACGATTAAAAAATAACACATTATTTGCAAAATCGCTCGCCCTTCCCAAAAAAATACTGTTGTATTCGTGTACCATGTTGTAACGTCACAGATGAGTGGTAGAATTAAATAAATATGTAATACTTAAAGTGTAAAAAAGTAACTCGGTTTGGCTGGGTATCAGACTCGATCGCCCGGTTAAT